>NW_026705531.1:0-208950 GCF_029867415.1 Vicia villosa
CATTAATATACCACATTTGATTTGTAAGTTGTGTTATTAAACTACAGTCATCACCCACAAATATATTCATGTGATTTTGAAACATATATGAGTTAATACTATTGAAAATTTTTGGGATGTATAATCAATTACTTAAGAAAATATATGTGTTGCATCCATCAGTATTTGTCCAAATAGATTTTTGATATGTTTAGACATGCTTTTATAAGTAGTCGGTACTTAATATAAATGCAGGGTGAGGGCTCCGCGTGTAGTTTGCACCGACTGAGTTTCATGTTACTCCTTTTAATGTAATGCTTGTTATGTTTCTTTATTTTCATGGTAAGATCTCGTGATGTGTGGTTCAATTATGGAGATAATAGGCACTTTATTTTGTTCTTATTTATTATATAGTTTCTAATTTTCTATCATGAGTTAGTTATTTAAATTAAGAAATTGTTTGTTTATGTATTAAGGAAAAGCATCATCAATGAATATATGAAGCTATGAAATTGAAAAAGATGATTGAGAGATGTTGATTACCGGAGACACGATAGAAGGAATGTATTTGCTAGTAGTTGTTCATGTTTTTAATGTCTTTGCCTTCACTTGATGTGAAATTGAATACTAATTGAAAAAGGGGGACAATTTCTCTACTCTTCACAAAAAAATTGGGTAGTGTATCTTCAATCAATTACATAATTCAATCTAATTTAATACTTTTAATTATTTATTAAAATACTAAAAATATTTATTATTTTCAAAACATTTTACAAAGAAGGTAACTTTACCCAGCTTTTTGAGTTGGATAGAAAAGAATTCAGCTTGGAAAATTATTAAAATGACCTTCAATTGTTATTAATTGTTTGAAAAAATAAGAGTGTTTGTTTCATGAATTTAAACAGGGTTCCTGAAAATGTGAGGTTGGAAATCTCATATTCATATGTTTGTTTGAAGTTTTAATAAATTATTCCTAGGCACTTTTTATTCCTTAGAATAAAATTTACTCATAAAATTTTAAAGATTTATTCTCATGTTAGTGGATGAGAATCTAACATTCCCATGAGAATAAAAAGTAACCACCTATAACTACTCATTTATATATTTTTTTAATCCATCAAACAAACTCACAACTATGAAAATTGGTCACTGCAGGCCACGAAACCAAAGGAGTGGAAACAAATACGCACATCTTAAAAACTAATGTTGGCGGTTTAAGCTTCAAGCAATTAACAAACAAGGTGGAGTAGTTAAAATTTATAAGGGCAAAGGTGGGAAAGAAATAGACCAACCCAAAAGGGTATATCCCCCTTTATATATAGCTATAGATACAATCAATTATTATATTTATAATTTTTTGACGTAGTTAAAACTTCCATAAGAGCAACATTACTTAACTAATTCTCAAGTTGGACAAAAATAAATAAAAATTACGAAATTAAAAAACAATATGACGAAATTATTTCATTAAATTACTTCCTTTATTTTTTTAACTTTTGAATATACGCACTACTTTCTTTTTTCAACTTATTCTTATAAATACCCATAAAGACAATTACCATTTCTACCAGGTCCACCATAGTAAAAGTGGAATCCTGCATCTGAACTAAACCAACTTTCAAGATTATAACATTTTGGATGATCTACTGAATACTTGGGTTCTGGAGGGTCAATCCAAACATTAGAAGAAACCTTAACTTGATTATTATTAAAATATGCAGCTTTTCCAAAACCCTCTTCAGCAAAATGACCACTACCCATGGAAGTGGCAGTATGATACCCTGAAGGGTTTATATCCAGTACTTCTCCACCAAATTGAACTAAATGTGCTTCACCTTTTAATTCTTTGAATAGGTTGGATGGCCAGTATCCAAGTATATGTCCTTCTCCATATCCAAGCCACCAATGTCCACTATCCGTATCCTTCAAAGACAAATAAATTTAATAAAATAAATTTTTTGTCACAAAGTTATTCATAATTATGATTACAAGTTAATTTGGGTGTTCTCAATAGAATATTACCTTTTCAATCCTTAAGCTCCAACCATATTGATTACTATTATATGTGGAAGTTTGATCAATTGCCCTTTCAAGATATATTTCTGGGTTAGTTTGAATAAAACCCGGACATTCTAAATTATAGCATCCTGTTTGATTATAACCATCAGCCTGCATTTATTATTAATATTATCACTTTATCATCAATAAATTGTAGTTATAATATCACCTCTCTTACTTCAATTAATTTACTTACGGTCCAATAAACAAAAAATCGTGTCTTGTTGTCCCCGTATTTACCTGGGAAGACCTGCATAAAAATGACTTGATATTTTTAGTTAATTGTTTAAAATATAAAATTAAGTAAATGGTTGAAAAGGAAAACAAGATGGTAGTTGAGAGATGAGTTCTTGTAGTTTTGTTAATTCTATATAAATTCCGTATTTAACACGGACAAAAATTACTGGTCATATGAGAATTTCCCAATGATCAAACCAATTTTTACATCCATGTTTAGAGATAACAAAAATAGTGTGAGTTTGAACTCGCAGATCACAACTAAAAATATTTTTAAAATATATATAACTTTTTTTTTTGAACAAAGGAAACTCAACTCATATCATTAATAATCAAAAGGTCAATACAAGGAGGAACCACATTAAAGAAACTACGCCTAGTCCAAGAATCGGCCGCCTTAGCTAAGGCATGAGAAACCGAATTCGCTTGGCGCTTTACAAACTTTACCTCAAAGTTGGGAAAATTATCCAATAAACTACGAATAGACGAAATAATAGTACTAAACTCAGAGAAACCAATAACATCAGAACAAATGGCATGAATCGTATTTTGAGGATATGCCAATTAAATGGTCAAAAATGGATTTATAACTATTAAATAAGAAAATTTGAAAACAAAAATCATTCAAAAATAAATAAAAGAAAATGAATTAGGGTATTATTTGTCATGCCTGCCAACCAACTTCAATATTTTCTGAAAATGATTGAGAGATAATCCATATTTTAGCCGCACTAAATTCATCTTTCTTTTCCACTGAGGGGGTCCAGATGTTTATGTTAGCCTTTGCTCCTGTGAAACCCCCTTCCACAATTGCAGTTGCATGCTGTTTTAGCAAGGATGTAACATTTTAATTACAAATAAATATATAGAAAATAAATAAAATTAGTGGAAAACATTTAGTTGTTTTAAACTGTTATGGCATACATAATGTCTTTGGCTTATATCTTTTCTTTCAAAAAATTTATCTTTTCTTCTTCTAATTGGTATTGTTCCTTCTGGACAAAATTCACCCGATAAACTCCAAGACTGAATGCTATCACTCAAATTAGTTATTTGTTTATGCCCTTTTGATTTTTTTGGAGGATTCTACAACAACAAAAAATTTACATTAATTATCAATTATAAAACTAAAATATAACAGTTTACTTAGGTTAAAATACTAATTTTGAAATCACCTTAATTAAAAAAATAAAAAATAAATACCCATAGTTTGTGTCCTTTTAATAAAGGATGATTAAAAGCTGGTTGTTTATGAATCAAAACACAGTCAATAATATCACCTTCAAGACTCTGCGAAAAAATAAACGCAAATGAAATAAATTCAAAAACAAATATATAAGAAATTAGAAAAATACTAACGAGAGTGTCGGGGTCAGGGGACACTCTTTTAAATTTATTCTAACATACCTGAATTGCCTTGACTGCAAACTTATTGATTGGTTGAAAGTGTGATTTTAACGTTTCATTCAATTTGTTAAATTGATCCTCATATCGTAAAGTTTGGTTGAGTTTTTGATGATTGATTATTTTTGAAGAGTTAATAGGACAAATGAAAGCAACAAGAAAAAGAGAATGCAGGAGAAAATGGATGATTGGGGAGCTTAAGTCCATTTGTGTTTTGTGAGTGTTTTTCTTATGTGTATTGTCAGAAAATTTAATTACTTAGCTAATAAATACAAGGAAAAGTTTCGAGTACTTTGTATGTATCTATTATACATATATATAGTACAAATGTATTAATTATACAGAAAAAGGAAATTTAAATGTATTTAGCCAATTAATTAAATTTATTGTTTTAAATTTGTAATGTCTTATATGTACGTTCAATATAGACAATTAATTTATGGTAAACATTCGGGTACCTTTAAATTTGTTGAATATTGATACCATCAACCAATCAAACACCATCATTCATTGTCATCTCATATTTTTATTTTATTTAATTTTGAATTAAACTAAATTTTTAATATAATTTACACTAAATGTATCGGTATCCATCTTTATTTTTTTCTATTAGTTGGACTTTGACTTCCAACTAGAATAGTCTCAAACAATTTAGCGCAAATTTTAAATTCAAAATTGAGCGGAAACACAACAAGTTATAAAAGAAATTATATTTCATTTAATTCATAAATAACATAAAATATATTATAAATTAAATTATTTAATAATATTTAGATAAAATTGGACTAATATTATTTTCAAATTTTTTTATTTTTAAAACTTTTTTATAAAAGTATTTTTTTCAATTTGCAAAAAATAATGAAGCTGGTTGACAGGACGGACTCAAAATATTTTTAGGCTCTGTTTGGTAAGACATGTTTTGGAGCTTATAGCTTATGTCTTATGTCTTATAAGCTTATATGATAATTTAGACATGTTTGGTAACGGTCTTTTTATCACGAGCTTATAGCTTATTTTACTAACTTATAGCTTATTTTCTAGACGCTATTTTAAATAGCGTTTTAGCTTATGTCTTATAGCTTATTGTTTTTTCTTCCTTTTTTATCCTTATTATTTTAATTAATATCCATTTTTAACCCTTCTAATTTATTTTAATTTAAAATAAAATAATTATACATTAAATATCTTTTATGTCATTTTACATTTATAAGTTAATTGAACCACTAATTTTACCAAACACTTCAATTAGCTTATAAGCTATCAGTCTCAACCATCCGCTATAAGCTATCAGCCATCAGTCATCAGCCATCAGTCAAAAGCTATAAGCTATCAGCTAACTTATCAGTCAACCGCTATTTTTACCAAACAGACCCTTAGTATGAAAGACATTATATTACATTAAAAATAAATTTAATTAGTATACACCGTAATCATGAAAGTATATTACGTATATATATATTTAATTATATTTAAATATTATGTATATAATATTAATGTCATAATACATAAATTTTAAACTATGTGACTATACTAAGTATATAATTATATAGTTGCCATATGTTATTTTTTTTAAAAGAAAATTTTCATTAAGTTGAAGACTCTTTGCTATTTTTTTTTCTAAAGGGCACTAATATAATGAAACGGAGAACTATGGGGTGGGTATAGGTTAGGCCGGCCTACAAAGGTTTATGGCCTAACCTATATAAGGTCAGATCAAACCAGACTTATTTATCAAAAAGATCAGGTTTAGGTTTTTTAAAAGTCTAATTAATAAAATAGGTCAAAAAAAAACTTATGAAGCCTTATAGTCCGATCTATATTTTCATGTATATTAAAAATAGATTAAATAGATTGGCCTATATTTGCATATATATTAGAAAAAAATGCTAAATAAGAAAGCCCATATACACATATATATTAGAACAAATGCTAAATAGGTCGGTTTATATATGCATATATAGGTCGATTATAATGTTTCTTAAATAATATGAATTAATTGAAAACCATAATGAAAAATAGGCTTTGAAATAAGCTTTCAGGTTAGGCCAGGCTATGAAAGAGATCTTATTATAGACCACAAGTCAGGCTCAGACATTTCAAGTTTATTGTAGGTCAGGCCCGGGGCTTATAAAGTCTTGCCTAGCCTAGTCTATTTCCACCCCTAGAGAGAACTAAAGTTCTAAAAAAATATATACAAGTTACGGAGGAAAAAACCCCGGAAGAAAAATTACACGCCAATTGGAATTTATGACAGATAATACCTGTCACACCCCAAAATTGACCCACTAAGACTTGTCCCTTCTTATTTATTTTTATTGGCACATCATTTAAAATATGTATGTATTAAAATATATATGTATATAAGTGTGTATTACCCTAAGAAAATTCCTAAAGGCAAAGCAAGACACGCGTCCTCGTAAGAGGATTCCCTCATTCCAATAAGAAACTTACACAAAAGAGATAAAAAGCATATCGACAACAGATGGTGTCGAAAATTCTTGGAGTCGAAGCAAGAGTAAAATTCGAACGTATGAGCTCCACACTTAGCAGATTTTTTAGATAAAGCGTTCGCAGTGTGGACAGAGAACGGTTATCCGAAACAAGTAAAGCGCGAATGTTCAAAATTCAAAGTTTGAAATATTAAGGAAGTGGTTACCAGACTAAAATCGTGGGCCAAAGGCGCCAAACACAAAGAAGGATCCTGTGAGGCGGTTGCTAATAATTTAAATCTTAGTCGTAGATTTTACTAGGTGGTTACTTCATGTAAAGCCTATAAATAGGACAGAATAATGTAGAAAAAGGGTGTTCACTATTACAATCAAACTACTTGCTTACACTCTGCTCATTTTCCCCCCTTCAGGAAACAAGAGTTGCTGAGAGTTCTGATGTATGTGAATCACCATCTTTAATTTCAATGCAATCCTTTTACTTTTTAATCATACGCTTCGAAGCTTTCATTTGTATTGTGCGTTTTAACCAATATTTGCTTTGTCTTTTAATCATTGCTTCAACCAAGTAACCTGGAACTGGTTGTTGTCATCAGAAAACCAACCTTGAGTCGAAGCTATCTGATGGTCACGAGTCACCCCAGAAGATCAGGGTCGGAGTAGTCATAATATCATAAAATCTAAGTTTAAGTTTGCCCCATCGGTCACGAGTCATTTGTCGGTCGAATCTAGCAGTTAGTGTGGAAAAACATTGTATCTATTACCAGCCTTAGAAAGCTGATTCTTAGGCAAACACTTCGATGAGATAGATACAATCCTGAAGAACTTTAGCATGTGGTCTTAAGATCAACTGGTCGATCTTGCAAGTAACCCTTAGTTTCAAGTCTTTAGGAGGACCAGCGGTTGTTTACCAATTTCCACAGTAAACAAAATGGCACGCCCAGTGGGACCATCGTGCTAGTTTTTCGTTTCATTACATGTATGAAACTTAGGAGTGGGAAACAATATCAGAACCCACCCAAAAAGGTTAGGTCTAGGATGACGAAAACCCCTAACCCAAATAACGTTGATGAAGTCCCTTCCCATTCGCTGGACTCCTCAAATACAGTGCTTACTCCGGTGGACCCAGCGAGTGGTGCAGAGACAGATGTTGTAGTTCTGAGAATGGGGACGGCAGATATCCCTGTGATACCACCAGGGGGAACTGGAGCAAGAGGTACTCCTTTTCGACCTACTGTGCCTCGTTTCGGAACCGCTGACCCCACGTATGGAATGTAGTATTCCTTGATGGTTAGTAGTCAGTCGACATCAAGTCCTGCTTTAGTTTCGGATGCACAAGGATCCACACCAGATACCCAAAACAGGGCAAACCAAAGCAGAGTTGTGCCTTTGTCGAATACGTCTGTAGTTGTGCTTAGGCAACAGATGGTTGATAGCAATCATGAGTTAGTAAACATGTTAACTAACCAACTGGGAACTGTTTTTAATCTTATAGTGCAGGAATCAGCAGAGTCGAATAGGCAGGTGGTCGACCAACTCACTCGACTATGAAATTACCTGGGGGTACCTCAGACGACCGGTCGACAACAACCTCAAGCTCATAGACAAGTGGTTGTGCACACACCTGCAGAAATGTACCAATGTGGGAAGGATCCCATCCACAATGTTGGTATTGAGAAGAGGCAGAAGTTTTCCATACTTCTCCTTGAAAGCTTGGGGGTTGACCACCAGTTTTCCGAGCTTTTCCAATTCCTCGACCTTAGGAATCTTGAAGGTGTATTTCCTAGCTCTCTTTCTTCCGTAATCCATGGTATAGATCCTTAAGTCCTTTCTCCGTTTCTCTCTTTCTATGAAGTTCAAAACGTTTGTTATTTAGTTTCCTTGAAAACCGACTCGAAAAAGACTCTTTGGTTTTAGTTATTATTATGATGTATGAATGCATGAATGCGCACACAAGAGTTTTTAACAAACATGGCGTAGAAGGGTATAGTGGTCATGGAGTCACAACGCAAACCTCGTCCCAGGGTAAACTAAGGATAAGGATTTTTGTACCTGTAGAACGGGTTCTAAGGGACTCAGAGCTTTTGCTCAATCTTAAAGATACGTTGACTTGTATTTCCAAGAGAGTTTTCTCTAAGTGTAGTATTTGCGTGACAGTCACTTTCGTAATCACCGCTCTACGTCCTAAAAAAGGCTTTAAGTGGGGTTAATGTGTTTCTAGGTCCTCCTGATACAAACCAGTCTCAGAATGCATTAGCGCAGTTAATCACAACCAGCCAGGAAAATCCCAAGAGTAAATTTGGGAACCAAGATTAGAGGGTCTTCACCGAGAAGACATCCTCCATCCTATCTTATGTTGCACTCAAATCCGGGTATAGGATTTCTCACCACAAGGGGGAATCAAGCCCTTTCCCGATACAGAATAAACAAAATAAACAAATATATATGCAGAAAACACATGATATGACACAGAGGTTAGGCATGATCTCTCTTGTTTGAGGGGGAATTTGGCATCCCTAATTCCTCATTGGGGGTTGGACTAACACAGGTCAACCATTGGTTTGGATGAAAAACCAAGGTTATTACTTTCCCCAGCAGAGTCGCTATTTGGTGTGGTGTCATTTTCTTTACCTCCTCGTTTCACTTGGGAGGACGGCATGCTAGACCCTTCACGCGAAATTTGGAAGGAGAATGCGCCCGTGGTGGGATGAATTTTATTTCAGTTCTTCCTACGATATCACACGAACTTTTTAATTATCCTACAGAAGAGGAAGGGGAAAAAGATCTCAAATAAACCCTAGGAGTTTGCTAAGTGTGGAGATTCACCTAGACTAGAAATTCTGTAGTCCGGGAGGTCGGTTATACATAGGGAAGAGTTTAAGCACCCTACATATCTGTAGTACTCTACGGGAACCCTCTCTGTGTCTATGTGTTTGTGTTTCTAATGATTGGGAAAGTTTCTCCTTTGTGTTAGGAGAAGGAATTGAATTGAATTGAAAAAGACAGATAGACTGACTATTTTTGGTTTTTTATTAACTCGCTGAGATTCCTTGTGAACCTCATGCCTACATATCCCTAATGGAAGTCAGAGCTTTATGTAGTTTGGAGAACTAATTAGGGAAATTAATTATTTTTGGTACCTTGCTTGAAGCTCAAGGTTGATGCTTGAATTAAATCTCTGTTTACAGTAAAGAGGCGTGAAATCATCTTTACAGAGAGGCATTTCTACTATTCCACCACAAACATTAAAAGAGTGACAGAAAAGCTGAATTCGTTTCATTTAAGAGGGGGCCTTACTTGTGTATGTGCAATTATACTAGTCAAATGCGTCTTAAATGAAAGAATGATACTCAACCAAATTAGGGAAAGTTACACATGCCTGGGTTAACTTGCCAGTGCATGTCTTTCAAAATCCTAAATGGGAGAATGATTAAAATTAAAATGTAATATTTGTTTGTTTGAAGGTGGTGAGATAGGTGAAATATCTCTCTATAGAGATAAGCTATTTCTATCTACTGTATAAAAGATTTGATTTTAGCTGGCTTGTATGAGGCCCAAGCTTGAGGCTTTTTGATTGATTTTATTGACTTTAGGAGATGACTTTACTGGGGATTAACTAAAGGAAATTTGTGTTCTGTACAAAGCCCAAAATTGAGGCTGACTCTAACTGGAGAGTGTTTATTTGATAGATTTTATTTGGTGTTATGTACAAAGCCCATAATTGTGGCTGACTCTTAATTGGGGAATATATTATTTTCTGCCTTGTATGAAGCCCAAGGTTGTGGCTGACTCTTACTAGGGAAGACACTATTTTCTGCCTTGTATGAAGCCCAAGGTTGTGGCTGACTGTTGAGGAAACTGAGTATGGATGACTCTATGGGAAAAAGATCCTAAAGGTTAGGAATCTTCTGACACAGGAAATGTGGTTTATCTGCCTTGTACAAAGCCCAAGGTTGTGGCTACTTGAAGGTGAAGGACTCACTGGGGAGACTCTATTATCTGCCTTGTACAAAGCCCAAGGTTGTGACTGACTCTGATAGGGGAATATCTATGAGTAAGGTTTTGACTCTAAAGGGAATACGTGCCTTGTACAAAGCCCAAAGATGAGGCTGACTAAAAAACATGGGGAAAGATCTACTAGTGTGGGATCTTTTGACTCAAAGGGATTTTTGACTTTGTTGGGGATTGTCCTATTGATTGACCCTACTGAGGATTATGCTTTTGGTTAAACAGGAACTGATGAATGAAAGACCCAGGTTTGAAAATGGACTCTACCGGGGAATTTGTCTTTAAAAAGCTGAATTTTGGAAGCTAACCCTTTCCAGGGAATTATGACTTTAGAGGACTGATTTTGGAGGCTAACCCTTTCCAGGGGTTTTACTCTGCTGGAGAGTTTATCTTTTAAAAGTTGAATTTTTGGAAGCTAACCCCTTCCAGGGAATTATGTTAAAAATGAAAGAATGAATGGAGGCTGACCCTTTCCAAGGGAAATTGTTAATGGCAGAATGATTATCTATTTGAGACTTTTTGTTTAAAGCCCAAGATTAAGGCTGACACTGACTGAAGATAAATAGATATGGATCCTAGACTCTGCTAAGGAGAAAATTATTGAAGATTGAGAATAAGGGTGACAGAGACTGTCCATGTCTCTCATTCCAAAAAGTGTACTCAATACTGAGATTGAGACAATCTTAGCATGTTTAAAAGTCTTGTTTTAAGAATAGGAGAAACTCACCAGGGTAGGCTAAAAGGTAACTAAAGACCTGTTCCTATGTTTATGAGAAACCTAATGGGTCCTTGTATACAAGCTAAAGAGTAAGCTGGGAATATGCTTTTAAGAAGCCTGTGGGTCCTTGTACAAAGCCCAAGAGGAGGCTAATCGAGGGTCATCGAGGGTCCTTGTTATAGCACAAGAGAAAGCTATGTGGTTTTGAACGTATTTTGGCTCTAAGCAAATGGGTAAGAGGTTTCACCGGGAATAATTTCTCTTGGGTGGATGTGTCCTATTTTGGGTTCTAAGGCTTTTTTCAAGATGTTTCACCGGGAATAATTCATCTTGAGGGTTTGAACTATAGATCTCTAATTAGGAAAGAGCCTTCACCGGGAAGACATTCTCAATCCTAGGCCATAGTCCTATAATATATATATATATATATATATATATATATATATATATATATATATATATATATATATATATATATGTATGTATAGTTTAACTGTCCTAAGGTTTACACTCAGACGTAGTTCTAAACAGTATATAAACAATTTATATTTGACAGTAATTTAAATGAAGACTATAAATTAAAAGCTATAAAGCCTAACCTGGATGGAGTGGAGGCCTTTGAAGATATATGTACAAAGCCTTACCCGCGGTTTGATTGTTTATTGTTAACAGTTGAATATTTATTATAAACAGTTAAAGGTTTTTGAAATCAGAAGAAGTGAAGATGGACACTAGGTCACATAGGTATCTGAAGAGCTTCACCGGGAATAATGTCCTTCAAATACCCGAAGAAGGTTTTGAAAACAGAGAGAAGATTTTGTAAATACAGTTTTTGAAAATAAAATGAAAAAGGGTTTGGGACTTACACTCTATTAGAGGCCCAAAGATTTATTTACTGTTTATGAAAAACAGTTGAATGACTGTTTGAAATGATACAAGGTTTTGTTGTCTGAAAACCTTGATCGTCTGTTTAATCGGAGATTGAAAACAGTTTTGAAAATTGACAATAGTTAACTTAATTATGATAGAGGCAAAGCCTTTATCTAAATAAGACCAAAATGAATAGGGTTTTATCACAAAAATATGTACAAGAGATTAGGTTTTTGAAAATCAAATGAAAAACTATATTTAAAGTATTAAAAAGAAACTTAAAATAAGTCATTTTAAACCTAATAAAAGTATATCAAATAAATATTATTTTTGTGATTTTTTTGGATATTCATAAAATATATATATTAAATGAGAAGTGTGTGAAAAATCAAGTGAAAATGATTTAATTTGATAGGTGAATTAATTATGTGAATTTGTGAAGAAAATGAAGGAAATTGGTGGTAAAAAAATAGGTTTGTCTCCACCAAGGCTTGAACTCGCGCCCTTGAAGTCACCAACTCAAAATAACACCACTGGGCAAAGCGCCAATTGGTGACTATAGTATGCGTCCAATGGGTTATATTTCAAAACAAGTTGAAAATCTTTGAAAAATAAAAGAAATAAAAAGTATGGGGCGAGGGGGATTCGAACCCCAGACTATTGGCATGAGAGGACTAAGAGCGCATGTGAGGCCACTAGGGCAAACGATGGATTCGTTTATTAAACGAATTCAACTAAATATATTTTAAACTTGAACCCTGATATTCAAAAGAATGGCGCCATCACCATCTTTGTCTTCAACCTCAAGTTCAGACATTTTTTAATATCTTAACTCCCTCAATTCTCAACCATTTGCAAAGATCTAAACATCAAACTTGTTCTAAATTCTCTCACGGTTTCAAATATGTAACTAACACAAGCTATAATTAACTATAACTAACGAATTATATAAAAGACGTGAAGAACCCTAAAAATTGAAAATGAAATTAAATGGCTATACTGCAAGATAAATAGATGATGAAAGAGGGTTTTCAATCCTCTGATGATGCAGAATTAAATGGTATTGAGTTTTATCACAAAGAGTGCATAAATTAAAGCGGTGGAGTTTAAAAACTTACCTCTGAAACTAAAGGTCGTGATGATGATGCAGAGCTTCTGGCTTTGAGTGAATGATTGCAAAAGCTTCCTGGGACCTTGATGATGCTATCTGGGCACTTGGATTGCTTTAAAAACCCCTGAAATGATCTGCTCAACCCCTCTTGCTTGAGCTTCAAGTATGAATTGAAGATGATGATTATGCACTTACAGATGAGCTGCGACCATCTGGATAGCTTCACCACACCCTAAGGAATGTGTCTGAATGTTTAGACTTGCTTGACACCCTCTAATTTGTCTTCAACTGCTCGAGCTCCAAAGTGAAAGTGACTATGGTGTTCCTGCACTTACAGAAGTGATCCAGGTGCTTGGATCACCTCTAATGAATCTTCTTGAGATGTTAGAAAGCTTACTTTCAAAAGAAAAGCTTTGGTTTGAAGAAAATGATTCTTCTTGCCAAAGAGCTCTTGAAAACTATAAGCAAGAGGGAGAGAAGGAGAAAGCAAGAATTATTGTTGCTTTGGTGTGTTTGATACTGAGGTATGCACTTGTATTTATAGGAAAAAGGCTCAGAGTAATTGGAGATAGTGAGCTTGCTTAGTGAGGGAGTTTTGGTTCCTTGGCCATGAAGAAATTCAAAGAATCTCCAAAATGCAATGATGGCCAAACCGAGCTAGCTCCCTATCCATTGATATTATCTGATCTTGGGGAACATTTCTGATGCAGAGGAGTGTTCCAATTGGTTGGTGAGAAGATTCCCTTGATGATTCATCCATTTGCCATAAATTCTCAAAATGCATTCATTACATAATCACATGTTCTTGTTTTTGGGAATATTCTTCAATCCTTATGCAATGATGAAAATGAATGGATGGAATCTTTACTTATGTGTTATAGGTCGTGTAGCATCCATTGGTGGAGTTAATTGCACAAATTTGCAAAGTTCCAATTTGTACATGACCTATAATTTTACTTCATGAGGCCAACTTTGAACAAACATAACTCCTAGCTCAAAATGAATTTGGAGAAGGTTGAACACAATTTTTAAAGCCCTTACTATTACTTCAATTCACTAGTTTGGAGTTTCTTCAAAATCACTAGGGAAATTTGTGGAAAATGGGCCTAAAGTTGGAAGAAAACTAGGTTAAAAACACTTAGAAAATTTTCTAAGTTTTTATGACCTATAACTTCCAAAGCTCAAATCTCTTAAATGATTGATTTCTTGAAAAAAGTTGCAATGTAAGAAGTTATTTTATTTGATGAGATCTACAACTTTCATGTTGGAAGTTTTTGAGTTGTGTAGGTGAAATTTTGAGATCCATGAACTAGGTCAAAATGCATTGTTTTGACTTTTTGTTGACTTTTTGATCCTTGATGAATTTTCTTGATCTTCTTTGGTCAAATGACTCCAATAATCATATATTGATGATATTGATCCTTAAAAGTCATGATTTGACCAAAAATCCTAAAAGTCAAAGGTGATCTTGTACAGTTGACTTTTTACAAATGAAGTGAAATCTTGGGTTTTTGTGTTGAATCAAGCTCTCCTCCTCAAATGGGTGATATGAATGGATTATATTGAGGTAATAGAAGTTCTTGAGCCATGTTTTGAGTTTTGGATCCATGTCCTGATTAAAAGTCAATTGTCCAGGTAAATTAGGTCAAAAACCCTAATTGTCGACCAGGTGAAATTGATGACTGTAGATCTTGAATTGAAGTACAATATCCATTGGATATTGCCATAGGGATCATTTGAGTATAATTTAACTCTTTTAGTGATAACTTGGAGCCTTTTAGGGTTTCCCAAATGTGGTCCCTGATTTTAGTCCTGGATGGGCTCAAAACCCTAGCCTGGTGAACTGAGCAAACCTGAGCCCTGATGACTGGTGTCTGATCAACATAGATGAATCATTTGAGTCTTGTGATAGTACTATAGGTCTTTCTCTCACTGATTGATCCTTTGTCTGAGCTCCTTTGTCTTTGAGCACCCTCAATTGAGTATCAGAATACAAAAAACTGCCCTAAGTGCTTATCTCAAGTTTTTTTTTGAAATGTCTGGAGATGTGACATCTCAGGGGGGTCAAAATTAGGGTATGACAAGGACGATCATCATTTATTGAGGTAACATCAAGGGACGGGATCATTTATGTTTAGGCAACTTCGAAGGGACTTATGATCCTTTTTTATGATGATTATGAACTGAGGGCATCATTTGCTAGGGTATCCTCGTATCTGAGGGACTTAACTATTTTTAATCGAAAGGCAGCAATAAGAGAGATTACCTTAAAGGTGTGTGTGTGTGCAACAATCACGTGATTTAGTTAGGATATTTTTATCTTGTAAATTAGTGATCTAGATTCAATTAATAGTCTTGCCACTCCCTATTGTTACTAACCACGCAGTATAATAGCAGTTATAATTTACGGAAAATAAAATGCGAAAGTAAAATCCTACGTTATTACAAGGCTTCGGGATGGGGGATATATAGCCATAAAAACCGGGAAAAAGGCATAAATTAAAGGCGGAAATTTAAAGGTTCTAAGCTATTACAAAAAAAACCTTGCGACCTATACATTGATTTCTAGAATTTAAATAAATGGCAAATAAATAAATAAACAAGTTTTACCACAAAGTTAGGAATTTGAAAGATGGATGAAGATTAAAAAACAGGGTTAGGATTAAAGGTTGAAACCTAATGGTAAAACCTAAGGGTTAAAAAACCTAATGGTAAAAAACCTAATGGTTAAATAAACCTAGAGGGTAAAATAAACCTAAAGGGTAAAAAAAACCTAAAGGGTAAAATAAACCTAAAGGGTAAAAAACCTAAGTGAAATGTTAATGGGCAACACCTACCTAAGGTTTAAAACCTAATTTGGCTAAATTAATTAAAATTATAAAAAAGGGTTAATAAATTCTAAAATTAAATTAATTAGCCTAAAAATAAAACCTTAACTCTAATTCATGAAAATGGACAACATCTACCTGAGGGAGAAAATTTAAGGTTTTGGTTTTTAATTAAATATTAATAATAAAAGAGGGTTAATTAAAGGGAAAAAAAGGAAGAAAATAGAACCAAAAGGAAGAGCCTGAGATTTGGTGTGGCAATCCTTCGGGGTGCATCATGGGAAAGTGGTCAACAAAGTGTTTGTTACCAGCAAAAAAGGACAATAATAATAATAATAATAATAATAATAATATAAGATAAAAAAATAATTGAGGTTTCAAAAATTAAATTATGGCCAAAATTACTAATAACCTTGATTTGGCCAAAAACCAAAAGGTTTTTGGCCAAATACGAATAACCTTGATTTGCCCAAAAACCTTTTGGTTTTTGGCCAATAACACACTTGGATACTCCTTCAAGTCAAGGAATAAAGCTCCTTCTAGTTGGTCAATCCATAGAAAACGTGTTCATAAACCACTGTAATGTTACGATTAAGAAAACAAATGGAAAAGAAAAGTGATCAGAATAAAATCAAAAACATATAAAAACATGATTATAAATCAAATAAAATAAGATAATGAAGCTAAAAAAACTTTTAGATTTTTTTGAAAATATGAAAATAGAAATTAAATCAAATAAAATAGAAAAACGAGGAATTTACGATTTTGAGCGCCGAAATCCTTCTAAAGGAGTATTGTTCCTCGATATTTTTTTTGAACTTTTGGAAAAAATTCAGAGCAAACCGAAACATAAGTTTCAGAATTCGGCTGATAGGCTGGAAAATTTATTACTCTGCTGCAACCGGAATTAGAATGACAGAAGATTGTTCGTAACGGTCAGAAACAATGGTAACGGGTTTTTCGTAGATGGGTGTAAAATTATGAGAGTTGTTGATTGTTAGTGTATGGGAACAGAGAATTTGGTAGAGGTGAATGGTTGGTCAATGGTTAAAAATAAGATTTGTTAGTTATTTATAAGAAAACATTAGGTTAAAAGGAAAATGGGCTTGGACCTCACTAAGAGCTTAATTTATTTTATTTTCCTTATTTTGAATTATTTAAAGGCTATGTCGCCTAGATTGTGAATTTCAAGTAACATGATTGTTGGTGTTACTTTGGAATTAGTAGATGAATATAGTATGGGATATATTCATTGAATTTATATGATAGCAAATCATGTTGCTTTCAGCAAGCGTTTATGCATAATGTATGAAAGCATGGGATTTTCAAATTGTGTTACAATGTGATTAGTGCATATTATGAATGTTAGATATTGGTTTTAGGTTTTCATGTTAATGAAAATAACATGTGACACCCTTTTTCCTTTATGCATGGTTACTATTTGAATAGTATGTTATAATTTGGGGTTATAAAGGGGGTGTTACACTCAACACGCAGTCATCAGGAATTTTTCATCAGATATGCAGCAAAATAAAACCAGAAACCTTCTTGACAACCCTGAAGCATTTGTAAAGGTATGAAACTAAATCAAACACTTGTCACCCCATCTCCAAAGCCAAATGCCTGAGCAACACAGATAGAGCAAATCACACATGTTAGGAACAGTCCACCCTCCGCTTCTAGGGACCACCCGACTATAATAAGAACTTACCAAATTCAAACAATATTTTCAGTACGAGTCTTTCTTGCCAAACCATAAAGTATCCTCCCAAGATCTCATCTAGAGACAGAACAGGATGTATGCTCTGATACCAATTGAAATTCTGGTGCAGCAGACCCAAATGTCTTATCGGATATCGAGACATCCGGTTTGTCATAAAATACACAGGCAAGATATAAATGAATTCATGCAGTACTGAAAAGTAAATAACACTAGAAATATTTGACCCAAGTCGGTAACAAACACACCTACTCTGGGGGCATAATAAGCCAGGAATGAAGTCCACTATCAACAGTATTAATTTATAGATCCTCTCTAGACATGGAATATCTCCATCCAACTTCCAATCACCGCAATGATGTTGTACAGTTTTCCAGTCCTAGAATTTGTAACAACGGCCTAATCACCAACACTCTAATCACACAAACACACGAGATTGGAAGACACCTTTCCATGACAATACCTAGCCAAGACTCTCGACTAAGAACAATAACTTATATTTACTTCAAAGCTTCCTCCAAGAACAATACAACTTTTACCTGCGAGCTTCGAGGTAGACACAACATCTCTTGCTTCACAGCTTCGAGAAAGAAATGGTGATCTTACCACAGGCCGGGAGATTCACCTTTAACAAACCCTAGAATTCTACATCTTGAATTCGTTATTGAACTAGGTTACAAATCCTTATATTTATATCTAAACCATAACCTATACCCAACTGAATCTGGACATCTAATCGCAGCTAATTTTCTATTAAAAATAAGCCGTAACTTCTTCTACAAACAAGGTCTTCAATCTTTAGTTTCCTAAAATATCTCCATATCAAGAAACTATGTAAAACTACTTATTTTTCAAATATTCTGACTTGATTCTTCTTATTGATTCTTCTGACATGTTACATATATAGCGCCATATATGGTTACAGAATATCCCCTTCAATATTCTGCATCTGTTAAGATGAACTCGATCTCATTAATCTAGCTCACCAGGCGCGATGTCGAAAAGCTATTCCATAGGACATGTTATTCCAGAACATGTTCCAACATTCCATAGGACATCTTCTTGTTGTACCTGTTGTGTTTTGTACCTGTGTTCTATTAGCAAGTTTAACATCCTATGATACATATTGTTGCTACTATAATTTAGCGAAACATAAGTGCCAATTACATAATTCAGAGAATTAACAAGACATGTTCCGCCTAGACACTTATTGATAAGATTCCGAAAGTGTCACTCAGATCATGGAAATATATAAGCATAAGAGTGTGATAGAAAAAGAGATAAGAGGTCTAAGAAGTGAGATACAACATTTTCTCAAGCTTATATAAGATGCAAACTATGTTTACTGGAGTAGGAAAAGAGATGACTCAGATGTTGTGAGGGATATTTTTTGGGCTCATCGAGATTCGGAAATGTTGCTGAATATTTTTCAGGTTGTCTTGATTATGGATGCCATTTATAAGACAAACAAATATAGACAACCTCTGTTTGAAATAGTTTCCATGATATCGACCGAGTTAACTTTTGTTGTTGCATTTGCTAATACAATTAAATTACATTGATAACTTATGACACGACTAAACTCATGACAGATGCAAAATTCAACCCAACTAAATCCCAACCTATTTGAAATACATTGTTACAAACACAAGAGTAAACTCTAGGCTCAAAATCCCAACCACAGTGGACATTTTTTGCCATCCTCTAGTGTGGAAAATCTCATTATTCTATTTTGAATTTTTTTGCTTTTGCCTTTCAATCTTCAAATTCCTTTCATAAACTATTTCATCACCTAACCACTTGAATAAATTACAACCCTTGTCCATGTGATTTCTATAGTTTCTACAACCCCAAAATTTTCTCCCTTGGTTTATACTATTCATATCACTGTTAGTTCGAAGAACACATTCATCTTGGTCAAAACACCCCACCTTCCTATTTCTATGAAGCATAGATCTTGTGGTGCCAAAGATTTAATTGTTTGAGATTGAACTACTTCCATCCTTTGAATTTAGGGAAGCAAACAAAAAGAAACAACGCAAGCAATAAAAAATAAAAGTAAACAAAATATGGAAGATGAAGATTCAACCTAAAATCTAAAAACGAAAGTTGAAAGATTTCAAAATTAAACCTTAGAATCTAAAAACAAAATAAAATGATGCAGATTCAACCCAAGAGTGCAAATATAACATAAATTTTGAGCTAACAAGTTCCATTTGCATACTTTTTTTAGGCTTTCGCACCGGTTTCCGACCTACATAGTAGATCGACTAATCTGGCTCGTGCTACGGAGGCACGTGCACTGGCCAAATGTTGTTTCTGCCAGGAATAGAACTCGGTATTCCCTGAATATCGTCTTTTGCAAAGACTCGTTTGCCACTCGAGCCCAAGCGCTTGATTTCCATTTGCAATGCCACATAGTCATTACTTAACAAGTTTTTGTCAAAAACTATCGAAAGAGACCATTTAATATAACATAATAATGTTAATTAAGGAACTACTTTGTACTATTTTTTTTAGCTAAAAGACTAAAACAAAATATTTAATTAAGTTAAAAGACTTGAGAACTAATTATAACTAAATATATTTTGATACATCTCAATAAATATAAATTTATTTTGCTCGCAACTTTGTTTATATTTTATCTATTTTTCAACTTTGATTTTATTTTTCTTAGTTATTTATTCATATACAACCAATTATTATATTTAGTATTTTTTTTTTGACGTAGTTAAAACTTTCATAAGAGCGATATTAATTAACTAATTTTCACGTTAAAAAAAAAAATTAAAGAACAATATGAAGAAATTATTTCATTAAATTACTTCTTTTTTTTTATACTTTTGAATATATGCACTACTTTTTTTCCAACAAATTCTTATAAATACCCATAAAGACAATTTTCATTTCTACCAGGTCCACCATAGAAAAAGTGGAATCCTGCATCAGAATCAAACCAACTTTCAAGATTATAACAGTTTGGATGATCTACTGAGTACTTGGGTTTTGGAGGGTCAATCCAGATATTGGAAGAAACCTTAACTTGATTATTACTAAAAAATGCAGCTTTTCCAAAACCCTCTTCAGCAAAATGACCACTACCCATGGAAGTGGCGGTATGATACCCTGATGGGTTTACATCCAATACTTCTCCACCAAATTGAACTAAATGTGCTTCACCTTTTAATTCTTTGAATAGGTTGGATGGCCAGTATCCAACTATATGTCCATCTCCATATCCAAGCCACCAATGTCCACTATCCGTATCCTTCAAACACAAATAAATTTAATAAAATAATTTTTTTGTCACAAAGTTATTCATAATTATGTTTACAAGTTAATTTGGGTGTTCTCAATATTTAATAAAATATTTTTTTGTCACAAAGTTATTCATATTTACAAGTTAATTTGGATGTTTTGAATAGAATATTACCTGCTCGATCCTTAAGTTCAAACCACATTGATTATTATTATATGTGGAAGTTCGAAAAATTGCCCTTTCAAGATATATTTCCCGGTTAGTTTGAATAAAACCCGGACATTCTAAATTATAGCATCCCGTTCGTTTATAACCATCAGCCTGCAATTATTATTAATAGTATCACTTTATCATCAATAAATTGTAGTTATAATATCACCTCTCTTACTTCAATCAATTTACTTACAGTCCAATAAACAAAAAGTCGTGGCTTGTTGTCCCTGTATTTACTCGGGAAGACCTGCAAAAAATGACTTGATATTTTTAGTTAATTGTTTAAAATATAAAATTTAGTAAACAATTGAAAAAAACACAAGATGATAGTTGAGAGATGAGTTCTTGTAGCTTTGTTAATTCCATATAAATTCTGTATTTAACACGACAAAAATTATTGGTAAAATGAGAATTTACAGATGATCAAATCAATTTTGCCACCCATGATTAAAGCTAACAAAAATAGACTACTGCGGGTTCAAACTCAGAGATCACAACTATAAATATTTTAAAAATATATATAACTTAAACTAATAGGGTATGACAATTAAATGGTAAAAAACAGATTTATAACTATTAAATAAGAAAATTTGAAAACAAAAATCATTAAAAAAAAATAAATAAAAGAAAATGAATTAGGGTAATATTTATCATGCCTGCCAACCAACTTCAATAAATTCTGAAAATGATTGAGAGATAATCCATATTTTAGCCGCACTATATTCATCTTTCTTTTCCACCGAGGGGGTCCAGATGTTTATGTTAGCCTTTGCTCCTGTGAATCCCCCTTCCACAATCGCAGTTGCATGCTGTTTTAGCATGGATATAACATTTTAATTAGACATAAAAAATTAGAAAATAAATTAAATGAGTGGAAAAAATTGAGTTGTTTTAAACTGTAATGGCATACATAATGTCTTTGGCTTATATCTTTTCTTCCAAAAAATTTATATTCTTTTCTTCTTCTAATTGGTATTGTTCCTTCTGGACAAAATTCACCTGATAAACTCCAAGACTCAATGTTATCACTAAAATTATTCATTTGTTTATGCCCTTTTGATATTTTTGGAGGATTCTACATAAAAAAAATATTCACGTTAATTCTCAATTATAAAACTAAAATATAATAGTTTCCTTAGGTTAAAATACTAATTTTGAAATCACCTTAATTAAAATAATAAAAAATAAATACCCATAGTTTGTGTCCTTTTAATAAAGGATGATTAAAAGCTGGTTGTTTATGAATCAAAACACAGTCAATAATATCACCTTCAACACTCTGCAAAAAAAAATAAACGTAAATGAAATAAAATCAAAAATAAATGTATAAGAAATTAGGGAAACTCTAACAAATGTTTTAGGACTCTATTTTAAAATTTATTCTAATTACCTGAATTGCCTTGACTGCAAACCTATTAATCGGTTGAAGATGTGATTTTAACGTTTCATTCATTTTGTTAAATTGTTTCTCATATCGTAAAGTTTGATTGAGTTTTTGATGATTGATTATTTTTGAAGAGTTAATAGGACAAATGAAAGCAACAAGAAAAAGAGAATGCAGGAGAAAATGAATGATTGGGGAGCCTAAGTCCATTTGTGTTTTGTGAGTGTTTTTCTTATGTGTATTGTCAGAAAATTTAATTACTTGAACTAATAGAAGGAAAAGGTTTGAGTACTTGAGTGTATTATACAATATAATAATACAAATGTATTTATAATACCGAAAAAGAAAATTTAAATATACTTAACCAATTAATTAAATTAATTGTTTTAAATTTGTAATGTCTATATGTATGTACAATAGAAGACAATTAATTTATTTCTTTTATGAGCTATCATTTAAAAATATACATCTTTATTAGTCTTAATGTTTCTTTATTAGTTGGACTTTAACTTCCAACTAGGACAGTCTCAAACAATTTAGGCGCCATATTTTAATTTAAAAAATGAACGGAAACACAACAAATATATTTCATTTAAATTATAAATAACATAAAAATATTATAAATAAATAAATTATTTAAAAATATTTAAGTAAACATTTGACGAATTCATTTTCATTTTCACATTTTTCTAATTATAAAATTATTTCGTGAAAGTATTTTTTTCAATTTGCATAAAACATTGAAGCTGGTTGGCCGGCATGATAAATACTACCCTAATTCATTTTCTTTTATTTGTTTTTGAATGACTTGCTTTCAAAATTTCTTATTTAATAGTTATAAATCCTTGTTTTACCATTTAATTGGCATACCTTATTAGTTTAAGTTATACATTTTTTTTTTTTAAATATTTATAAGGAAATTTCTTTGGCCACCTCCCAACCTTCTAGTCCACCTCTGGTGAAAAACTCAAACTACCCCTGACTTCGGAAATGCATTTCCGAAATGCAAGGAAAAGGTGTTTTCGGAGATGCATCTCCGAAAGCGCTTTTTTTTTTTGAAAAAATTGTCTTATTTCGGAAGTTCATTTCCGAAAACAGCATTTCGGAAGTTCATTTCTGAAATACTGCGCGTTTTGCAGATTAAGCAAAACAGCCCCCTCCCCCAATTCATTTACCCTAATCTTCTTCCAAACTCAACCCCAAAGAGATTTTTCTGCAAACCACTTCAAAGCTACATCAAAGGCTCCATCTACTTGCTCTACTACATTCAAAAGTCCTCCAATCTATTCAATCGGTAAGCATTTTGATTTTAAGATCTATGATTAAAATTTATATTATGGTGTTTACAAATAGCAAAAAATGTATTAGGTTAGGTTTGTACTGATATTTAGGATGTTTAGAATGTGTAGACATAGGTTTGAAGTTTGTTTTTGGGGTCTGCCATGGAAGTTGCAGAAAACTTCTTCGCAGGGGTGTTTCGGAAGTTCATTTCCGAAAACACCTCCATTCCCAGTTTCGGAAATGAACTTCCGAATTGTATTAGAAGTGCAATTTCTTTAGTTTTTTTTGTTGTCTCGCATATTAATCGATTTCAATTGTTTACAGGAACATGTCAGGCAACCAACCAGCACGCATCAGACATGGTAGAGAGACCCAGACTGCGTCGGCTAGACGCGAGCGGGCGGCGGCGCAACTGGCGTCGACACAAGGACGGGGGCAGGGCCGGGGACGACGTGTGCGAGTTTCCGTGGAGATGGGCGAGGGTACCTCTACATCTGAATCTAGGAGTCGGCTGGCTCGAGTATCTTCTTCCCGCCAGCGAGAGGGGGAGGAGGAGGTGGCAGTGCCATAGCACGAGGCGGAGGGGGTACCGGATGTTGACCCTCCACTCGGGGAGGAGGATGAGCAGGAGGGCAGCTACCCGGGAGGGCCCATTGACACTTCTGTGCTGATTACCTACCATGATCACGTCGCTCGGCGTATCTGGGAGGGAGAGGTATTTTTTATAAACTGCCCGACTACATTATTTAACCGTTTATAATTTAGTCGTTTATTCAATATTTTCTTAACGGTCTATTTAACATAATTTTTTGTTTGTTTTTTTTGTAACAGGAGAGAGACCCGTTGAAAATGGTGAACCACGTCCAGAAGGTTTTCAGTCTGTTTAAACCAACTGCTGAGTGGTTTAACGACTCGGTGAGAGGTTCAGGGCTTAGTGGGCTCTGCATGACGGGGTACACCACCATCAGCCACGGCATGCAGGGGGCCTTTGTGGAGCGCTGGCACAAGGAGACGTCTTCTTTCCACTTGCCGGTTAGGGAGATGACGATCACCTTGCATGATGTGCAGTGTCTTCTCCACCTGCCAATTAGGGGGCCGCTGTTGACCCACTCCCGGATCCAGAGGGTCGAGGCCAGTGAGTGGATGACGCTCTATTTGGGCATGGAGCCCGAAGTTGCTGACTTCAAGTGCATCACGACAAATGGGCCTCATATCCGGTTCACCACACTGAGCTGCTATTTCGAGCACCACCTGGTGGCGGCGGCCACTTCCGAGGCGGAGGGTGACGAGCTATTTACACAGTATCACCGCGGCTGCGCTCTCTGGTGCTGGTACATGCATGTGGTAGGCGCTGCAGTCTTTGTGGAAAAGAGTGCAAGGTACGTCGACGTGACCTACCTCCGCTACTTCATGGACCTGACTACCGTTCACAAGTGGAACTGGGGGGTAGCTACTCTAACATACCTATACCAGAAGCTGAATGAGGCCTCCAACTGGAGGACGAGGCAGTTGGTCGGATCCTGCACACTACTTACGGTACGTTTCATTTTAATTGTTTCGTATTTATTTATGTTTCGTATTTATTTTTAATACATTATCGTGTTTCTGTTTCAGAGCTGGATCATCTCCTACTTCTCCCGCATCCACGACTTTCACATCGATCCTGCGTACATTGACGCCATGCCCAGGGCCGCCAGATACGTTCTCCAGAGGGGGAACAATGCGGTGGGACCATACCGTGGATACCTGGACCGCACGATGCAAGACGACGTCACCTGGAGGCCATTCAGCGACTACGCACATATAGTCCCCTTTGACGGCATTGCTTTATATTCAGGCTGGTTGGCATGCGGGACCAGCATCATGGTCCGGTATCTCCCTGAGCGGTGCATGCGTCAGTTCGGATTCGTGCAGATGATACCCAGGTCACCCTTTGAGGTTGCTCCCGACACAGTGACCCGAGTGCAGCTCACTGCCATATGGGAGGATTGGGAGCATCATGTGGTACCGGAGGAGTACCGTCGCACTCGGGTCACCCAGGACTGGCACAGTGTGGAGGGATACGTCACATGGTTCTACCGGGTGTCACATCCTCTGCTGAGACCCGACGCTTCCGGCGCTCCCAGGCCAGCACACGAGGAGATCCTGGAGAACCAGCAGGCCGAGGATGACCACGCCATTGATCTCCTGCCGATCTGCCAGCGGATAGAGATGCTTGGGCGGGACGCGATGGATCGAGGTGTCGTTCATCAGGGCGGTCCAGAGGCAGTCGCCGTGATGGAGATGATCGTCACTGATGCGGGTCGTGCGGCGACATACAGGCGGCAGAGGAGGTCCTAGGGAGAGAGGGTTAGGCACACTCAGTAGTGGTCGGGTTTATTTATTTTTTGTTTTCGGATTGTATCTTTCGCACACTATTATTATTTGGATTTGGATCGGCTTGTACATATTACTATTTTTTATCATATTAGTATTTTCTGTTTATATGTCGCTTATTTTATTTGCTGTCTTCCTTTAATTAAAAATACGAGACTGTTTCCAAAAACATAAAAAAAAAACACAGTTTCTGCATAATTCGGAAGTTCATTTCCGAAACCCCCCCAAATCTGAAAAAAGGTGTTTTCGGAAGTGCATCTCCGAAAACACCCCCCATGAGGTGTTTTCGGAGATGCACTTCCGAAATCTGAAATTTTTTTTTAAAAAAAAAAATACTTCGGAAATGAACTTCCGAAGCAGGGGTAATCTGGGATTTTCGCCGGGGGTGATCCCCATAGGGAGGTGGGCAAAGAAATTTTCTATTTATAATTGTGTTGTGTCAGTTCAAACTCGCAATATGCTATTTTTGTTACCTTTAAATATGGGTGGTAAAATTGATTTGATCATCCAGAAATTTTTTTTTTGGTTGCAATTTTTGTCGGAGTGAGTTAAGATTTTAGAATTGCATTTTCTATTATGCTTGAAGTGCTTTATTCCGTTTTTTTCTGAGTATTTGAATGCATTAATGAAATTAGTACTGTCAAAATAGACTAACATATATGGGCCGCCCGTCCGTAGGCATGTAAAATTTATAGAGCTTAAGACTTAAAACTAAAGCTCATATTTTCAGAACTTTTTTACCCAGCTATAAAAAGCCCACTATTCATTAGGACTAGCTCATATGGGCCGTGGGTAGCCCATAGAACCGACATAATTATAAATTTATATATATATATATATATATATATATATATATATATATATATATATATATATATATATATATATATATATATATATATATATATATATATTATCTCTATTATATTAAACTTTTCTATTTTAAATTTGAAGCATCAATATAATCAACTTTTTTACGTTGTATTATACAATTTAGACATATATTATATTTAAAGACACACTATATTATTTATTAGAGATAATATAATACTTAAGAATGTATTATATTTAAAATAATATAATTTTTAATTTATTTATAATAAATATTATAGAATTTTAATTTTAATTTTTATAAATAAATCCGAAGTCCATTTAAAGTCGGAGTTGAATAGTAATTTTAAACCTTATATTATAGAGTCATTTTGGTCTATCCCTAAAAAGTTTTAGGGCCGGATAATGTATTTTAACCACTTAGATGAGATGCACTTTTTATACTTGTAGGCTTTAAGAGTGCACAAGCCCTGGACTCGCCTAACCTTTTTTTTAGTAATACGGACCTAGTTTTTCGCCTGTCTTTTTTATTATGTTTCCGCCGTCCGTTTCATTTTTTTTTTTAAGACGGGACTAAATGGAAGGGCCATTCCTATTTTCTAATTAATTATAGGTTTCTAGATTCAAAAATAATTAAAAAACTAAATAGAAAACTTAATAAGTACACACTTATCATATAACTATCCATTTGACGTAATCGAATAGAGAATAGAGATGGTTGTATATTTGATCTCTTCAACCATCACAAAAGAACATAACAATTTCAAATGATGAAGATAATTTCAGTATGCAAAATAATATTCCGTTATATAAATATTAAGGCATTTCAGAACATTCTCCAAACACATCTGGATATTATATGGAATTAACAAAACTTCAAGAACTTATCTCTCAACTACCATCTGATTTTCATTTTCAATCATTTACTTAATTTTATATTTTAAACATTCAACTAAAAAATAAGTCATTTTTATGCCGTCTTCCCAGGTAAATACAGGGAGAACGAGTCACGACTTTTTGTTTATTCAATCATAAGTAAATTGATTGAAGTAAAAGATGTGATATTATAACTACAACTTAATGATAAAAAATGATAATATTAGTAATAATTTCAGACTGATGGTTATAATCAAACAGGATGTTACAATTTAGAATGTTCGGGTTTTATTTAAACTAACGCGAAAATATTCTTGAAAGAGCAATCTATTGAACTTCCACATATGATAATATCAATATGGTTTGAGCTTAAAGATAGAGCAGGTAATATTCTGTTGAGAACGTCCAAGTTAACTTGTAAACATTATGCATAATTTAAAAGATATCTCTCATAGATCATATTCCTATTTAGTACTTTTCTATCAATAATAATGTATCAACAATATTAATTAGTTTAAGTTATTCAGATTTCTAAATCTGTTATTTCTCTATAAACCTGTTGTTTCCTATTCTTTAGGTAAAAGTTATGTTTCCTATTCTTTAGGTAAAAGTTTAGAACTGGATTAGAGGAGAATTAGTAGGAGATTTGTTAGCTTGATTCTCTCCTAAATTAGGTCTAAAAGCTTGTATATTTATACTTACAGAAACTAATAACAAATTATCAATTCCATATACAGTATCATATCTCTATATGGTATCAGCCGGAAACGATCCAACGTCCTCCCTCTAATTCAGGACGTCGTTCCTCACCCTAGCTCCCACCCTTGCCTCCCATGGCCAGTGAAAGCAGCTCCTTCTTCTCCAACCCTTATGAGCCATCCAAACCCTTTGCTTGTATCACTCTTATCAGTGTCACCAAGCTTCTCCCTACCAATTATCTTAATTGGAAACTCCAAGTTGAAGCTCTCCTTGATGGCTATGATCTCCTCAAATATCCGGATGGATCTTTTCCCGCGTCGACGAAATAGACCACCACAGCCACGCCTCCAGTGACAACCCCAAATCCTGCCTATCAGACATGGCACCGACAGGACCGCCTCATCTATGGTGCTCTTCTCACCACTCTCTCCAACGAGGTGGCCTCCTTGGTGTCTCAGACAGCGACCTCTCATGATCTCTGGACCCTCCTCAAGAACACCTATGCAAAACCATCCCGCAGTCATCTGAAGCAACTAAAGGAGCGTCTCCGCACGGCTTCCAAAGGTACCCAATCCATCACCACCTATATGCATTCGCTAAAGCAAACAGCCGATCTACTTGCATCCCTTGGATCTCCTATCTCTGTTGAAGACATGACTGATCATATGTTGCGCGGCCTCGACGACGGCTACAGAGCAGTCATTGATGGTGTGAATGCAAAGGACACCCCAATTACCTTTGATGACCTCCTTGAGAAGCTACTTATCCAGGAACTCTCCATTACTGCTGCTCAGAGACAGACTCATGCTCCACTTACATCCTTGAATGCTCAGGCTCGGCCTAACTCCACCAACAAATCTCGATATGGGCAATTCTCTGCACAATCAAATCAACACAATGGCAATCACAAACCATTCCTAGGTCGATGTCAGTGGTGTAATGCCAAAGGACATGATCTATCTCAGTGCCACACCTTCAAGTAGCAACATCCAGGCGTCCCACCGCCCCCTCGGGATCATACTGGACAGAAGCAAGTCCATACTGCAGCTGCTAGTCATTCTCAGAATTATTTGTGTCATACCCTAATTTTTGACCCCCCTGAGATGACATATCTCCAGGATTTTCATCAAATCAAAGTAAGTACCCAGAGCAGTCTGACATTCAATCAAGGGTGTTCAAAGACCAGAAAGCTCAGGCAAAGGATCAATCAATAGAAGGATTAGTCTCTAAGACTCAAGAGCTTCATTATTTCACCTATGATTGATTAGACACCCAGTCATCTAAGTACAGAGTTACTCAGGTCACCAGACTAGGGTTCTTTTTGAGCCTATCAAGGACTAAACTCAGGGATCACCTTTGGGAAACCCTAAAAAGCCCTAGGGGACCATTAAAAGACATCAATCATCTTCAAATAACTCATATGACAAGATCCACTGGACATTACACCTCAATTCAAAGTCTACAGTCATCATTGTCCTCTGGTCGACAATTAGGGTTTTTGACCTAATTCCCCAAGATAGTTGACTTTTTAATCAGGGCATGGATCCAAAACTCAAGACATGATTCAAGAGTCTCTAATACCTCAATATAATCCATTTACATCATTCATCTGAGGAAAAGATCTTGATTCTACACAAAAGTCCAAAATCTCACCATATTTGGAAAAAGTCAACTGTATGGGATCACCATTGACTTTTGAGATTTTTGGTCAAACCATGGCTTTCAAGGATCAATATCATCAATATATGGATATTAAAGTCATTTGACCAAAGAAATTCAAAGAAATTCATCAAGGAGCGAAAAGTCGGGAATTAGGTTTTTTTGAGGCATGGTGAGAACTCAAAATTTCACCTACACAACTCAAAAAACTTCCAACATGAAAGTTGTAGATCTTGCAAAATAAAACAACATCTTACAAAGGAACTTTTTTCAAAAGATCAATCATTTAAGAGTTTTGGAAATTTTGGAGTTTTAGGTCATAAACACTTATTTTTCTAAGTGTTTTAACCTAGTTTTCTTCCAACTTTGGCCTCATTTTTCACAAATTTGCCAAAGGATTTTGAAGAAACTCCAAACTAATGATTTGAAGTAGATGTTTAGGGCTTTCCAAATTGTGTTCAACCTTCTCCAAATTCATTTTGAGCTAAGAGTTATGCTTGTTCAAAGTTGGCCTCATGAAGTGAAATTATAGGTCATGCATCATTTTGGAACTTTGAAATTTTGTGCACATGACCTCAAATATGGATGCTACACGACCCATAACACATCTGAAAACATGCCATGCATTCATTTTCACCATGCCATGATAATTGAAGAAGATTCTAAAAACAAGAACATGTGATTATGTAATGATTACATTTAGGAATTTATGGCAAATTGATGAATCACCCAAGGAATCTTCTCACCAACCAATTAGAGCTCATTTCTGTTTCAGAATTGTCCCCTAAGATCAAGCAAAATCGAGGGCTAGGGGATTGATCAAATGGAATCAAAATTCTCATCATTGCATAAGAGATATTTGCAAACTTCCTTCATGCTTAAGAAACCAAATTTCTTTCATTAAGCAAACTCACCACAACCAATTGATCTGCATTCATTTTCCTATAAATAGGAGGGCATACTTCAGTAGAAAAACACACCAAAGCAACCATATTCCTTGCTTTCTCTTTCTCTTCTCATGCTTATTGTTTTTCAAAGTTCTTTGGCAAGAAGAATCGTTTTCTTCAAACCAGAGCTTATCTTTGGAAAGTAAGCATTCTAACATCTCAAGGGAGATCATTTGAGGTGATCCAAGCACCTGGATCACTTCTGTAAGTGGAGGAACACCATTGTTGCTATCACTTTGGAGCAGTTGCAGTTGGAGGTCCATAGTGCAATTCAGAAGGTTTCCAATCAAGCCAAGCATCCAGGCACGTTCCATAGGAGGTAGTGAAGCTGTTCAGATGGCTGCAGCTCATCTGTAACTCAAGAATCATCACTCTCCATGTTCACTTGAAGCTCAAATCGAGGGAGGTCCATAGAACAATTCAGGAGGATTGAGGTTACAACAAGCATTCAGTTAGCATCACTGAGTCACAAGGAAGCTTTTGGGATCATTCATACAAGCCCAGTTGCTCTCTATCATCCTCACGACCTCCATTTTCAGAGGTAAGTTTCTGAACTCCACCTCTTTAATTTAAGCATTCTTTAAGAAATAGCTCGATTCTATCTTGTTCAGCATCATCAGAGGATTGAAAACCCTCTATCATCATTCATTTATCTTTCAGTATAGTCATTTAATTTGATTTTTAAATTTTAGGGTTCTTCACGATTTCTGGTAAATTAGTTAGATGTAGTTAATATAAATATATATTAGTTACATATTTAGAACCGTGAGTGAATTTAGAGCAAGTTTCATGTTTACACCTGGACCATTGGTTGAGATTTGAGAGAATCAGAATTTCAAAAATGTTGGAGCTTGAGGTTGAAGACGAAGATGGAGGGTGGCGCCATTTTTTAAGTCTCTGAACAGAGTTTATTTTATATTTAATGATATGCGTTTCATAAACGAATGAATAACTTGCCCCAGTGGCCACACATGCGCTCTTAGTCTCCTCATGCCCAAAGTCTGGGGTTCGAATCCCCCTCGCCCCAGACTTTTTGATTCTTTTATTTTTCAATGATTTATCACTTGTTTTGAAACATAACCAAATGAGTGAGAGTTGCTATCACCATGCGCGCGTTGGCTCAGTGGTGTGGTTTTGGGTGTGTGACCTAAAGGGCGTGAGTTCAAGCCTTGGTGGAGACATTTCTAAATTTTTTATCACTTTTCACACCTATTCTCTTCATAACTTCACATGATTATTTAACCTATCAAATTAAATCATTTTCACTTCATTTTTCACACACTTTTTATTTAATATACCTATTTTGTGAATAATCAAAAAAATCATAAAAATATTATTTATTTCATGTATTTTAATTAGGTTTAACATAGTATGTTTTAAAGTGTTTTCTTAAAAACTTTAAATATATATATATTCATTTTGTTTTAACCTAATTATTTTGAAAATAAGTTTATGATAAAACCCTAATTGTTTAGGTCTTAATTAGGCATAGATCTTTATTCTTTACCTTAATTAAGTTAACTTTTGTCAATTTTCAAAACTGTTTTCAATCTCCGTTTAAATCAAATGATTAAGGTTTTCAAACAACAAAACCTTATATAATTTCAAATCATTTTCAAAACTGCTTTTGTAACCAGTACTGTAAAGTACTGGGCCTCTAATAGAGTGTAAGTCCTAAACACCTTTTCTTCTTAGCTTGTTTTCAAAATTGTATTTTCAAAATCTCCTTTCTGTTTTCAAAACATTCTTCTGGTATTTGAAGGGCATTATTCCCGGTGAAACTCTTCAGATACCTATGTGACCTTTGTCCATCTTCACTTCTTCTGTTTTCAAAAACCCTTAACTGTTTATCATATATATATTCAACTGTTATCCACCAATTACTGTTGAGGCTCTGTATATACTTCTTCAAAGGCCTCCACTCCATCCAGGTTAGGCTTTACAAGCTTTCAATTTACAGTCTTTATTTAAATTACTGTCAAATATAGAACTGTTAATATATTGTTTAGAACTGCGTTTGAGTGTAAACCCTAGGACAGTTAAACTATATATATATTATAGGAATATGGCCTAGGATTGAGAATGTCTTCCCGATGAAGGCTCTTTCCTAATTAGAGATCTGTAGTTCAAACCCCCAAGATGAATTATTCCCGGTGAAACATCTTGGCAAAAACCTTAGAATCCAAAAAAATAGGACACATCCACCCAAAGAGGAATTATTCCCGGTGAAACCTCTTACCCATTTGCTTAGAGCCAAAATAAGTTCAAAACTACATAGCTTTCTCTTGTGCTATAACAAGGACCCTCGATTAGCCTCCTCTTGGGCTTTGTACAAGGACCCACAGGCTTCTTAAAAGCATTTCCAGCTTCCTCTTGAGCTTGTATACAAGGACCCATCAGGTTTCTTATAAACATAGGAACAGGTCTTTAGTCACCTTTTAGCCTACCCTGGTGAGTTTCTTCCAATTAAAACCAGACTTTAAACAAGCTAAGTTTGTCTCAATTTTGCATTGAGCACACCTTTTGGAATGAGAGACATGGACAGTCTCTGTCACCCTTATCTTCATCAATTTTCCTTAGCAGAGTCTAGGATCCATGTTTGATCATCCTCAGCATGTGTCAGCCTTCATCTTGGGCTTTAAACAAGAAGTCTCCACTAGATAATCTTTCTGCCATCATTTTAACAAAACACCCCTGGAAAGGGTTAGCCTCCAAAGTCAATTAAAATCAATCTATCATTTCAGTCAAAAACCCCTGGAAAGGGTTAGCCTCCAAAGTCAATTAATAAAAAAATGTCAAAAAAACCAATTAATTCATTCTCTTAGGAGATAATTTCCCCAAAAAGAGTCAAAACCCCTGGAAAGGGTCAGCCTCCAAAAACATGATAAAGTCAGTCTTTTAACAGACAAATTCACCACCTGAGTCAAAACCCCTGGAAAGGGTTAGCTTCCATCAAAAAACAGTCTTTTAATAAATAAAATCTCCTCAATAGAGTCAAAACCAACAAAAACAGTTAGCCTCAACCTTGGGCTTCATACAAGGCACCAAACAATAAAACTCCCCTGTTAATAGTCAGCCTCAACCTTGGGCATTGTACAAGGCAGATAATAGAGTCTCCCCTAGTGAGTTCTTCATCATTCAGGTAGCCACAACCTTGGGCTTTGTACAAAGGCAGTTTAAACCATACTTTCATGTGTCAAAGATTCCTAACATCTAGGATCTTTTCCCATAGAGTCATCCATACTCCATTCGTTTAAAAGAGTCTGCCACAACCTTGGGCTTTGTACAAGGCAGAAAATAATGTTTTCCCTAGCTAGAGTCAGCCATAACCTTGGGCTTTGTACAAGGCACACAAAATAGAGTCATTCATAGTCTCAAAAATTCAGTTATCTTCAGCAGTCAGCCACAACCTTGGGCTTTGTACAAGGCACACAAATATAGTCTCCCTAAGTAGAGTCAGCCTCAATTCTGGGCTTTGTACAGAACACCAAATAAAAATCCATCAAATAAACACTCTCCAAATAGAGTCAGCCTCAATTCTGGGCTTTGTACAGAACACAAAAATACCCTGTAATTAATCCCCAGTTGAGTCATCTCCCAGAGTCAATATATTAATTAATCAATCAAAAAGCCTCAAGCTTGGGCCTCATACAAGCCAGCTAAAGTCAAATCTTTTATACAGTAGATAGACATAGCTGAAGGATAGAAAAACACTTAGAAAGGGGGGGTTTGAATAAGTGTAGCTTTAAAAACTTGACCGATAAAAATAAATTGCACAGTTATTTTTATCCTGGTTCGTTGTTAACTAAACTACTCCAGTCCACCCCCGCAGAGATGATTTACCTCAACTGAGGATTTAATCCACTAATCGCACGGATTACAATGGTTCTCCACTTAGTCAGCAACTAAGTCTTCCAGAGTCTTCTGATCACACACTGATCACTCCAGGAACAACTGCTTAGATACCCTCTAAGACTTTCTAGAGTATTCTGATCCACACGATCACTCTAGTTACAACCTGCTTAGATAACCTCTAAGACTTCCTAGAGTATTCTGATCCACACGATCACTCTAGTTACTTACAACTTAATGTAATCAATTCTAAGAGTATTACAATTGCTTCTTAAAAGCTATAATCACAAACTGTGATATTTCTCTTAACGTTTAAGCTTAATCTCACTAATATATTACAACAGCAATGTAGTGAGCTTTGATGAAGATGAAGATTCTGAGCTTTGAATAGAACAGAGTTTCAGCAAGTTAATATGAGTTGTTTTGTTCAGAATCGTTAACCTTGCTTCTCATCAGAACTTCATATTTATAGGCGTTGGAGAAGATGACCGTTGAGTGCATTTAATGCTTTGCGTGTTCCGTACAGCATCGCATTTAATGTTATACGCTTTTGTCAACTACCTCGAGCCTTGTTCACGCTGTGTCTACTGACGTTGCCTTTAATAGCTTCTAACGTTCCTTTTGTTAGTCAGCGTAGCCTGCCACATGTACTTCCTTCTGATCTGATGTTTGTGAATACAACGTTTGAATATCATCAGAGTCAAACAGCTTGGTGCAAAGCATCTTCTGATCTTCTGACCTTGAAGTGCTTCTGTGCGTGATACCATCAGAACTTCAGTGCTTCTGATCCCATGTTCTTCTGATGCTTCCATAGACCCATGTTCTGATTCTGCTTCGACCATCTTCTGATGTCTTGCCAGACCATGTTCTGATGTTGCATGCTGAACCCTTTGAGACAAAGCTTCTGAGCGCTGAATTATGCATACTCTTTATATATTTCCTGAAAAGGAAATTGCATTGGATTAGAGTACCATATTATCTTAAGCAAAATTCATATTATTGTTATCATCAAAACTAAGATAATTGATCAGAACAAATCTTGTTCTAACAATCTCCCCCTTTTTGATGATGACAAAAACATATATAAATGATATGAATTTGCGATCAGAAAGAGCAGACGGCAAAAGACAAATTACACAGCTATAGCATAAGCATGTGAATATGTCTCCCCCTGAGATTAACAATCTCCCCCTGAGATAAATAATCTCCCCCTGAAATAAATACTCGAAGAACTTTAATAAAAGACTTCCCTGATTATTTCGGTAGAGACGATCACATAAGCTTCTGTCTTCAGAGAATTCATAGCTTCTGACTTCTGCTTCCATTGGACAGCTTCAGAACTAGAATTTCTTTAGATCCCTAGAACACTCATAGCTTCTGATTCCTGCTTCCATTTAGGACAGCTTCAGAACTTGAATTTCTTTGATCATCAGAACATTCACAACTTCTGATTCCTGCTTCCATCTAGGACAGCTTCAGAACTTGAATTTCTTTGATCTTCAGAACATTCACAGCTTCTGATTTCTGCTTCCATTTAGGACAGCTTCAGAACTTGAGTTTTCTGGATCTTTAGAACATTCACAGCTTCTGATTTCTGCTTCCCTCGGATAGCTTCAGAGCTTTGAATTTCTACCAACATCACTTCATGCTAGATTTGTATCAGAACATTGTTGAATGTACTAGAGCATCATCAGAGCATCTCTACATCCTGAAATGTTACAGAACAAAAACTAAACGACAAAAGTCAGCATGAACGAGTCAGAACATAAAATGTATATTAGAACACATGATATGTATCAGAGCCATATAGGCTAAAATAATGTATCAGAGCAAAAGAATTTTGTCAGAGCAAATAGACAAATTTTGGATCAAATTCTATTATCAGTGCTTCTGATTCTGAAGCTTGACAGCACTCAGCTTGCTTCAGTTTCCATGAGTTTATTCTTTTTACAGAATAACGCTTCTTATGGTTTTGCTTCTTGTGTTTGCTTTGAAGATTTTCTTCACTTCTTTATACCTGCAAGACACTTAAACCATATAGAACTTGCAGTTCTTGTTAGTGAAAGCAACTGATTAAATCAAATCATTTATCACATATTTCTCCCCCTTTTTGTCATATCATCAAAAAACAGAAAAGATTCAGAGACAAACAAAAAGAAACACACGGAGGAAAAAGATGATTTCATTGAAGTTCAAACATCAGGTACAGAAGTACATGAAGATAAGAAAGATCAGATGCACAAAAAACAGATGCAACGAAAAGAAAGAAACAACACAGACTCAATCTAAGATGGCCCTAGCCTTGACAGGATCTTGGCCAGCATCTCTTGAACCTCATTGTTGTGTCCATCTTGCCTCACCATGAAAGCTCTAAACTCAGCATTGAGTGAGCTTTGCTCATCCTGTCTCTTCTGAATTTCTTCCAGAGTCCTTGCAAGACGAGAAGATTCATCAGAAGAAGCTTCACCGCTTTCAACCACAGGAATAGCAACTAGATTTGTAGCTTCCATGGATAGATCATTTGCAGGGATTTCCTCAACAGGATCTGATTCAGCAACATGATCTTCAACATCTGCTTCTTGCATAGAAGCATCTCCATATTCTGCAGCAAGAATTTCCGAGTCTCCATTCTCAAGTGCCTGAAGAATGGCAGCTAGATTCCTGGGAGCAGAAGGACCTTCAACTTCTGGTGGGTCAACAACTTCTGGAATGACCAAGCTTGGGTCTTTCTCAGAAGGGTTTTCCCTCAGATAGTTAAAGAGAGTCTTGAAGTCTCCGAGCAGAACAGGATAATCAGGAATAAAGATAACAATATCCCTGCATGGATTTGCTTCCATTTCAGCAGCCAGTCTTAATTTTTCCATCTCATCCAAGAAGGGCTTCTCTTCCAGCAGATGTCTTCCTTTGAGACTAGCAAACCAGAAGTCTTCATAATTCCTCAGAATTCCACGAGGCCGTGGGGCAGCAGCCACACAGGCTTCCTGAAGTTCTAAAAACAGAGCATCTGATTCTCTGCGAAAGATCCTCCAGAAGTTCCGCATAGCAACATCATTCAATCCAGAACTTTCAGCAATTCTGAGAGTATCAAAGATACTTCTGAGATTCCTCTTTATTTTTTCAAAAACTACACCAATAGGGTATACAGGGCGGAATTTTATTTGGGTTTTTGAAAAGGCAGGGTTGGAAGTGAAGTACGGATGAGGTTCTCTATCCAACCTATAAGAAGATTCTGCTTCAGTATCAGAATCTAACATTACCACTTCAGCTTCAGGACGAGGCTTGGGAGTGTAGTTGCAATCACGGAGCAGCTGCTCATGTGATGCAGAGGTTGGAAGAGGAGAATCACAAAGGTTGTTTTGAGAGGTGGAGGGAGTATGTTCAAAGGTGGCATTGGGAGAAGGTTGAGATGGAAAGAGAGTTTGAAGGGGTGGTATATCCAAAACAGGATTGATGGTAGGTGGAGAGGAAGGAATGGTTATAGGAGAAGATGGAGGTGTAAGAACATGGACAAAAACAGGTGATTCTGATGTGGCTTTTTCTGGTTCAGGTGTAGGGACAACCTCTATTGGTGCAACTTCTGAACGAACAGCAGGAGCAGAATCAGGTTCAGAAATGCATATACCTTTGGAACCTCTCAGAAAAGCTTTGGCCACATCCTCAGTCTTCTTTTGCTTCTTACTCTTCGGCTCTTCAATAATCTTTGCTTTGCCGCTAGAGATTTCTTTCCTTCTGACATATGCCAGAACTTCTGATTGATTCTCAGCCTCTTGAGAGACATTTTCTTCATCAGACTCTTGAAGAATCATCTTCCTTTTTCTTGTTTTCTTCTTCTCAACAGCTTCTTTCCCTTTCTTCTCAAACTCATCAGAGACAGACTTAGCAACCTTTGCAATGACCTCTTTAGAAACATCTTGTTTCTTAGAGACAGCAGAAGGATAATCATGCTTTCTTTTAGTCCTTTCTTCCTTCTTCTTATTTATTTTCATTGGAGCACCCTTCTCTTGATTTTTGAGATATTTATTTTCTTCTTGTGATAATAGATACCTAGTTCTGACTGCAGGTACCTCACAGTTGAAGAAAGTTTCAAACTCAGCAAGAACAGGTGCTCTTCTGATTCTTGTATCAGCAAGAGGTTGGGGAGTCTTACTGATGGCCTTAATTACTTTCATCTTCTTCAAAGTGAATGCATTCAGACAAGCCCCAGATGTGACAGCAAGGTCTTTCACAATACCTTCAGATTCCAAGCTTTCAACAATCTTTGAATGCACCAAAAGATTTGAAATAATCCTTCCAAAACGAATGATTGTTCCACCTTTTTCTCTGAAAGCGTTTCTGGAATCCTTTACTGCTTTCCACAAATGGTTGAAGATGATGTAGATCGCATCAACCTTCTTCTTAGTGGCAATGCAATAAAGATTATACCTTTGCTCATTATTGATGAAATCCGAGGCATGTGTTCCTTTCCTATGGTAGAAACACCCAAGAAGGATCTTTGTCCAGATTTTGTAGACATCTCTCAAATCCTTGACGCTTTTTGTTTTCTTGACATTTGGATAGAGAGTGGATAGAACATCTTCCCAATCTGCCCTTTGATCAATCTCAAAAGCCCCTTCAGGGTTTTTCAGATCAAACATCACTCTTAGGATGTTTTCAGTAATAACAACAAACTTTCCATGGACGAAAGAAAGTATTGATTTTGGAGCAACCACAGCATGTGCCCAGAACTCCTTGACAAGATCCGGATAAACTGGGCCAACGAACTCAGCAAACAACGAGGTCCATCCTTGAAAGATGATGTCTTCTTTAAGATGAAATTCATGTTCTTCAAGGTTGTCAAAATCAACAATAAGTTCACATAGAACTTCTAATTTGTCCTTGGGAATAGAGCATGCAACAACAGGAGTAAGTTGCAAAATTTCTTCTTGGAGATGGTGAGGAACAGATGTATCAACATTTTGGGATGAGAAGGCAGCCATGGATGCAAAAGACGAACAGGAAAAGAAAACTGGGTTTTCGATTAGGGTTTTAGAAAACGGCTAAGAACTTTTTAAACGAGAGAATGCAAGAAGAAAGAGAGACAAGGGAGCGAAAAAGATATATGATATGATTTGAAAAGAATATAAGGAGACGAATATAAAATAGAGAATGAAAAAGAATAAATAAACAAAATGAATAATTTCAGAATCAAAAGAAATCATTTTCATTAAATGACGAGTGACGTGAGGAGAGAGATCGTGGTAAAAGAAATGATTTAATACAGTTACCTAGGTCGGCGTCTTTTCAACTGCACGCTTCGTACTGACCGTAGAGACACGTGTTCATCATCAGATAATGGATGACAGGTGTGAAATATTCAATAGGCTTTACGCCTTCTGATTCCGATCACTGCTTCTGAATTGATCAAGTTTCTCTTCTGGAAACACTCCTTCTGAAGTGTGCTGATGTAAATCTGAATGATCTTCTGATCCATTACTTCTGATATACACAGCTTCTGGAGATTTACTTCTTTGTTCTGCAGCTTCTGATAAGACAAAACTGTATCTGCAGAAATTCTTAAGCTGCTTTGTTTCATCGGAACCAAGTTTATCATCAAACCAGATATTGATTGATTCTTCTACAATCAATGTTTCAATATTGTATATTCTGTAGCATTTAGAGCATTCAGAATAATCAAGAACGAAACACCATTGCTTTAGAAACAAACAAAACAGATGGTTCCAAGACTAATAAACTTTCTTTTCTGATCTCCTACGAACATAGTTTCTTCAACAGATTTAAGTACCAGAACTTGGAAGACAGTCCTTCTTCCCTTCAAGTGTTGAGACCAACTTGAGTCCAGGTGACATGACATGTTGACTTTTATCTTCTTTGTCGCCAAGAGAATCTGCAAAAGAAATAGTCTTTTTCTTTGGTACCCACATCTTCTTGGGTCATTTCTTGTTAGTTCTCCTCAAGTTCTGATTGAACTTTGGTTTAACATTGTAAGCAGAAGGAGGAACAGCATGATAATTCTTAATATGAGTTTCATGATATTTCCTAGGTTGTGTCACATGCTTTTTTGTGTGTGTTATGTGAAAACTTTGAGCATGTGAAGTGTGCCTAATATCATGTGAGTGGCCATACTTGAACTGATCATACAATGGCTTGTATGTGATTTTCATCTTATCAACAGGTTCAAGTTTGTATGGGGTTTCACCCTCAAAACCAATGCCAACTCTACTGTTTCCAGACACAGCATATATCATAGAAGCTAGCTGACTTCTGCCAATACTTCTAGATAAAAACTTCCTGAAACTTAAATCATATTCTTTCAGAATATGGTTTAGACTAGGAGTGGATTTTCCTGAATTGGAAGGAGATCCAACATTATTGGATAATTTTAAAACTTTTTCTTTTAATTCAGAATTTTCCAACTCAAGTTTCTTCGTTTCAAATTCAAATAGCTTTTTCAGCTTTTTGTATTTGAGACTAATCTGAGACTTGAATTCCAGAAGTTCTGTTAGACCGGAAACTAACTCATCTCTAGTAAGTTCAGAAAATACCTCTTCAGAATCTGATTCTGATGTAGATTCTGATCTGTCATCTTCTGTCGCCATCAGCGCACAGTTAGCCTGCTCATCTTCAGAGTCTGAATCATCTTCTGACTCATCCCAGGTTGCCATAAGACCTTTCTTCTTATGAAACTTCTTCTTGGGATTTTCCTTCTGAAGTTTTGGACATTCATTCTTGAAGTGTCCAGGCTCATTGCATTCATAGCACATGACCTTCTTCTTGTCAAATCTTCTGTCATCAGAAGATTCTCCACGTTCAAATTTCTTTGAACTTCTGACGCCTCTGAACTTCCTTTGCTTGTTCTTCCAGAGTTGATTTAGCCTTCTGGAGATCAAGGACAGTTCATCTTCTTCTTCAGATTCTGATTCTTCAGGATCTTCTTCTCTAGCCTGAAAAGCGTTAGTGCATTTCTTGATATTGGATTTTAATGCAATAGACTTACCTTTCTTTTGAGGCTCGTTTGCATCCAGTTCAATTTCATGACTCCTCAGGGCACTGATCAGCTCTTCCAAAGAGACTTCATTTAGATTCTTCGCAATCTTAAATGCAGTCACCATAGGACCCCATCTTCTGGGTAAGCTTCTGATGATCTTCTTTACGTGATCAGCCTTGGTGTATCCCTTGTCAAGAACTCTCAATCCAGCAGTAAGAGTTTGAAATCTTGAAAACATCTTTTCAATGTCTTCATCATCCTCCATCTTGAAGGCTTCATACTTCTGGATTAAAGCGAGAGCTTTAGTCTCCTTGACTTGAGCATTTCCTTCATGAGTCATTTTCAAGGACTCATATATGTCATAGGCCGTTTCCCTGTTAGATATCTTCTCATACTCAGCATGAGAGATAGCATTCAGCAAAACAGTTCTGCATTTATGATGATTCCTGAAAAGCTTCTTCTGATCATCGCTCATTTCTTGCCTTGTCAGCTTTACGCCACTGGCATTTACCGGATGTTTGTAACCATCCATCAGAAGATCCCATAGATCACCATCTAGACCAAGAAAGTAACTTTCCAGTTTATCTTTCCAGTATTCAAAGTTTTCACCATCAAATACCGGCGGTCTAGTATAACCATTGTTACCGTTGTGTTGCTCAGCAGAGCCAGATGTAGATGTAGACTTTGCAGTTTCATCAGCCATCTTTTACTGAAGCGTTTTTCTCTTCCTGAATCTTTTCTAAACACGGTTAAGTGCTTGCACCTTAGAACCGGCGCTCTGATGCCAATTGAAGGATAGAAAAACACTTAGAAAGGGGGGGTTTGAATAAGTGTAGCTTTAAAAACTTGACCGATAAAAATAAATTGCACAGTTATTTTTATCCTGGTTCGTTGTTAACTAAACTACTCCAGTCCACCCCCGCAGAGATGATTTACCTCAACTGAGGATTTAATCCACTAATCGCACGGATTACAATGGTTCTCCACTTAGTCAGCAACTAAGTCTTCCAGAGTCTTCTGATCACACACTGATCACTCCAGGAACAACTGCTTAGATACCCTCTAAGACTTTCTAGAGTATTCTGATCCACACGATCACTCTAGTTACAACCTGCTTAGATAACCTCTAAGACTTCCTAGAGTATTCTGATCCACACGATCACTCTAGTTACTTACAACTTAATGTAATCAATTCTAAGAGTATTACAATTGCTTCTTAAAAGCTATAATCACAAACTGTGATATTTCTCTTAACGTTTAAGCTTAATCTCACTAATATATTACAACAGCAATGTAGTGAGCTTTGATGAAGATGAAGATTCTGAGCTTTGAATAGAACAGAGTTTCAGCAAGTTAATATGAGTTGTTTTGTTCAGAATCGTTAACCTTGCTTCTCATCAGAACTTCATATTTATAGGCGTTGGAGAAGATGACCGTTGAGTGCATTTAATGCTTTGCGTGTTCCGTACAGCATCGCATTTAATGTTATACGCTTTTGTCAACTACCTCGAGCCTTGTTCACGCTGTGTCTACTGACGTTGCCTTTAATAGCTTCTAACGTTCCTTTTGTCAGTCAGCGTAGCCTGCCACATGTACTTCCTTCTGATCTGATGTTTGTGAATACAACGTTTGAATATCATCAGAGTCAAACAGCTTGGTGCAAAGCATCTTCTGATCTTCTGACCTTGAAGTGCTTCTGTGCGTGATACCATCAGAACTTCAGTGCTTCTGATCCCATGTTCTTCTGATGCTTCCATAGACCCATGTTCTGATTCTGCTTCGACCATCTTCTGATGTCTTGCCAGACCATGTTCTGATGTTGCATGCTGAACCCTTTGAGACAAAGCTTCTGAGCGCTGAATTATGCATACTCTTTATATATTTCCTGAAAAGGAAATTGCATTGGATTAGAGTACCATATTATCTTAAGCAAAATTCATATTATTGTTATCATCAAAACTAAGATAATTGATCAGAACAAATCTTGTTCTAACAATCTCCCCCTTTTTGATGATGACAAAAACATATATAAATGATATGAATTTGCGATCAGAAAGAGCAGACGGCAAAAGACAAATTACACAGCTATAGCATAAGCATGTGAATATGTCTCCCCCTGAGATTAACAATCTCCCCGTGAGATAAATAATCTCCCCCTGAAATAAATACTCGAAGAACTTTAATAAAAGACTTCCCTGATTATTTCGGTAGAGACGATCACATAAGCTTCTGTCTTCAGAGAATTCATAGCTTCTGACTTCTGCTTCCATTGGACAGCTTCAGAACTAGAATTTCTTTAGATCCCTAGAACACTCATAGCTTCTGATTCCTGCTTCCATTTAGGACAGCTTCAGAACTTGAATTTCTTTGATCATCAGAACATTCACAACTTCTGATTTGGATGAGCATCTTTCTTTCATTTAAGAGGCATTTGACTGGTATACTTGCACATACACAAGTAAGGTCCCCTTCTTGAATGAAATGAATTTAGTTATTCTGTCACTCTTTTAAATGTTTGTGGTAGAATAGTACAAATACCTCTCTGTAAAGATGATTTCATGCCTCTTTACTGTAAACAGAGATTTAATTCAAAGCTTCAACCTTGAGCTTCAAGCAAGGCACCAAAAATAATTAATTTCCCTAGTTAGTTCCCCGAACTACATTAAGCTCTGACTTCCACTAGGGATATGTAGGCATGAGGTTCACAAGGAATCTCAGCGAGCTAATAAAATACCAAAAATAGTCAGTTTGTCTGTCTGTCAGTCTTTCCAAATCAATTCAATTCCTTCTCCTAACACAAAGGAGAAACTTTCCCAATCATTAGCAATAAACACAATCACAATGACACAGAGAAGGTTCCTGTAGAGTACTACAGATATGTAGGGTGTTTAAACACTTCCCTATGTATAACCGACCCCCCGGACTCCAGAATTTCTAGTCTAGGTGAAATCCCCACACTTAGCAAACTCCTAGGGTTTAGTTGAGATCTTTTTTTCCCTTTCCTACTCGTAGGACAATAAGAAAGTTCGTGTGATATCGTAGGAAGAACTGAAACAAAATTCATCCCGCCACGGGCGCATTCTCCTTCCAAATTTCGCGTGAAGGGTCTAGCGTGCCGTCCTCCCAAGTGAAACGGGGAGGTAAAAAAAACGACCACCACAATTTGGTTGACAGTAGAGCCACGCATCACGTTACCAACGATCTTGAAAATTTGGCCCTTCATCATCCGTACACTGGCCCTGACTCGCTGTTTATGGGTAACGGTTCAGGTTTAAACATCTCTCATTCTGGAACACTTTTACTTAATGATTTATCCCTGTCTAAGTCTAATGTTTTGTGCATTCCTTCCATGAAACAAAAAATCATCTCTGTTTCTAAACTTACCTCGCAAACTAACTCTGCTGTTGTTTTCATGCCAAACGCTTTTCATGTGAAGAATCTGCAGACGGGTCAAATAACCCATAGAGGCTCGTGTGTGGATGGACTTTATCTCTGGCCCGCCACCCCCCCATCTGTCCACACCGTCCGCACGGAATCCGCTACATCATGGCATCATAGGCTTGGGCATCCTTCATCTTCTATCTTCAAATTCATTCAACAACATTTTTCTTTGGGCTCTACTAAATTCCAGCAATCAGATTGCAACTCATGCCAAATTAGCAAAAGTCACAAGCTTCCCTTTCATGAGTCTACTCTTAAATCTTTTTATCCATTAGAAATAATTTTTTCGGATGTATGGACTTCTCCTGTTTTATCAATTGATGGTCTTCGATACTATTGCATGTTTGTTGATCATTTTACTCGCTATATTTGGCTCTATCTAATGAAACGCAAATCTGATGTGCAAACTATATTTCCCAAATTTAAATTACTCATTGAAAATTTCTATCACCACAAAATAAAAATCTTATACACAGATAATGGTGGCGAATATATTGGTCTTCGTCCTTTTTTAAGCGATCACGACATAAGTCATCACACCACCCCACCTCATACACCTGAACACAATGGAATTTCAGAACGCCGGAATCGTCACATCACTGAAACCGGCCTCTCTCTTCTCCATCACTCGGGCTTGCCCCTCACTTATTGGCCTCACGCCATGACCACTGCAGCCTACCTCATAAATCGCCTCCCAACTCCAATTCTTGGGTATCAATCACCCTATTCCAAATTGCTCAACATTAGCCCGGATTATCATAAGTTAAAATATTTTGGATGTTTGTGTTTTCCATGGATTAAACCATATGCTAACCATAAACTTGCACCCAAGTCTGCTATGTGTGTTTTTGTAGGTTACTCGGCTGATCAACATGCCTATCTATGTCTTGATCCCGCAACAGGAAGGATTTACACCTCTCGCCACGTCAAATTTGTCGAATCTGACTTTCCATTCAGCTCCCTAGTAACTCAATCCAGTCCAAGTGAAACACAACAAACAGGCCCACTTCAACTCTCCATTTTACAACCTCTAAGCCAACCCATGGTGAGTCCCACTCTAAACTCACCAGAAACTTTATCTGCTGCCCCTCACTCTCCCACTGTCACCTCCTCCCTGGATCTGGCCCAATCTCCAACCTCCACCGAACCCACCAACACCATTCACTCACCCCTCCAACCTCACCACTATGCCCACAACCTTCTGCCCCGCAACCCCAACCGACTATCATCCCAACCCTGAGACAGCAATCCAATACCGGTGGGATTGTCACCCGGTTTCAAAACAACATCGTTAAACCCCTCAAAAAGCTTAACCTTCATGTCCGTTCCTCCTTCGTCATCGAACCCAGTACCATAACCCAAGCTTTTCGTGACCCTGACTGGCGCTCAACAATGCAAGCCGAATTTGATGCTTTACACCGCAACCATACTTGGGATCTTGTTAGTCGTTCCTCTGCTCAAAATTTGGTTGGTTGTAAATGGGTTTTTCGAATCAAACGAAATCCAGATGGATCGATTGATCGTTACAAGGCTCGATTAGTCGCCAAAGGGTTTCACCAACGCCCTGGATGGGACTACACGGAAACATTCAGCCCAGTAGTCAAACCGGTAACTATTCGTATTGTCCTCACACTGGCAATTCGCCACGGATGGTCCATACGAAAACTTGATGTCAATAATGCGTTCCTTCAAGGGACGCTCAAAGAGGAGGTCTTCATGATACAACCACTTGGTTTTGTCGACAAGAACTTTCCTGATCACGTTTGTCGCCTCAAAAAGGCACTTTATGGGCTCAAACAAATGCCCCGTGCCTGGTATACGGAGCTTCGAGTATTTTTGATCTCCCTTGGCTTTGTCAATTCAACTGCAGATGCATCTCTATTCATATACCAACAACCAGGTGTTACACTATATTTATTAGTCTATGTTGATGATATAATTGTCACCGGAAGTTCCTGTACCGAGTTGTCGAAGCTCATTATCACACTTGCTGCTCGCTTTTCGTTGAAAGACCTTGGATGTCTCAGCTATTTCTTGGGTGTCGAAGTAATTCCTTCCGCTGCCGGTATGTTTCTTTCACAACAGAAATATATCACTGATCTGCTACATAAATCAGGCATGGCAGATGCGAAACCAGCATCCACTCCACTGTCTGCAAGTGTTCCATTGCTCAAGGATTCGGGTGATCTTCTTCCTTCTCCAATTGAGTACCGAGCACTCGTTGGAAGTCTCCAATACTTGAGTCTTACACGCCCTGACATCGTCTTCAGCACCAACAAACTTGCACAATTCATGCAGAACCCACGAACGGCGCATTGGTCTGCACTCAAAAGAGTGCTCCGATATTTGGCGGGCTCTTGTAACAAAGGAATCTTCATCTAGGCGAATTACCCACTAACCTTTCATGCCTTCTCGGATGCGGATTGGGCGGGTGACAAGGATGATTATGTCTCAACAACTGGTTACTTGTTGTATCTTGGTAGCACTCCCATCTCATGGAGCTTACGCAAACAACGTTCTGTTGCTCGATCATCAACTGAGGCAGAGTACAAAGCCTTGGCTGACACAGCTAGTGAGCTATTATGGGTCTTTTCCTTGTTCACAGAACTTGGTCACACGCCAACAACCAATCCAGTTATATATTGTGATAATCTCGGTGCCACAAATCTAAGTGCTAATCCTGTCTTCCATTCTCGGATGAAACATATAGCCTTAGCCTATCATTTTGTTCGAGAAAATGTACAACGGGGCAGGTTTCGAGTGTCTTTTGTGTCTACTACTGATCAACTTGCTGATATTCTAACCAAGCCTCTACTTCGTCCTCGGTTCGAGTCCCTACTGTTCAAGTTGCATCTCTCTTCCAGATTATCCAACTTGCGGGAGGATATCAATAATATTAATTAGTTTAAGTTATTCAGATTTCTAAATCTGTTATTTCTCTATAAACCTGTTGTTTCCTATTCTTTAGGTAAAAGTTATGTTTCCTATTCTTTAGGTAAAAGTTTAGAACTGGATTAGAGGAGAATTAGTAGGAGATTTGTTAGCTTGATTCTCTCCTAAATTAGGTCTAACAGCTTGTATATTTATACTGACAGAAACTAATAACAAATTATCAATTCCATATACAGTATCATATCTCTATATGGTATCAGCCGGAAACGATCCAACGTCCTCCCTCTAATTCAGGACGTCGTTCCTCACCCTAGCTCCCACCCTTGCCTCCCATGGCCAGTGAAAGCAGCTCCTTCTTCTCCAACCCCTATGAGCAATCCAAACCCTTTGCTTGTATCACTCTTATCAGTGTCACCAAGCTTCTCCCTACCAATTATCTTAATTGGAAACTCCAAGTTGAAGCTCTCCTTGATGGCTATGATCTCCTCAAATACCCGGATGGATCTTTTCCCGCGCCGACGAAATAGACCACCACAGCCACGCCTCCAATGACAACCCCAAATCCTGCCTATCAGACATGGCGCCGACAGGACCGCCTCATCTATGGTGCTCTTCTAACCACTCTCTCCAACGAGGTGGCCTCCTTGGTATCTCAAACAGCGACCTCTCATGATCTCTGGACCCTCCTCAAGAACACCTATGCAAAACCATCCCGCAGTCATCTGAAGCAACTAAAGGAGCGTCTCCGCACGGCTTCCAAAGGTACCCAATCCATCACCACCTATATGCATTCGCTAAAGCAAACAGCCGATCTACTTGCATCCCTTGGATCTCCTAACTCTGTTGAAGACATGACTGATCATGTGTTGCGCGGCCTCGACGACGGCTACAGAGCAGTCATTGATGGTGTGAATGCAAGGGACACCCCAATTACCTTTGATGACCTCCTTGAGAAGCTACTTATCCAGGAACTCTCCATTACTGCTGCTCAGAGACAGACTCATGCTCCACTTACAGCCTTGAATGCTCAGGCTCGGCCTAACTCCACCAACATAATGTGTATCCATCTATTTTGCTTTGAAAAACATAATAGTAAAATAAGTTAATGGAAGCAAATTATCTATTTAGTACTCTTCACAAACAATGAAAGTGTTCCATTACATAATTTTTAAATTTTATTAAAAAAAACATAATTTTTAAAATCACTTTTAGCCACAATAGCATTGATAGTTTATCCAATAATATTAGACTGCAATTACAATGTGATTTATAATCACAACATCCGTAACCACAAATATATTCTCGATTGTAAATTTCAACTTACAATTTAAAATCATGGTTATATTGTCTTGGTAACATATTTCTCTTGATGATTATATAATTTTGATACAAAAAAATTTAATTTTATTAATTTTTTTTGTATAATGGCTTGAATATGGAGATGGACATATATTTGGATACTGGCCTTACAACCTATTCACAAAATAGAATTAAAAGGTGAAACACATTTAGTTCAATTTGATGGAGAAGTAATATAAACCCTTCAGGTATCATACGTCCACTTTCATGGGCAGTGGCCATTTTGCTGAAGAGGATTTTGAAAAGCTGCATTTTTTGTAGTAATAATCAAGTTAAGGTTTCTTCCAATATCTAGATTGACCCTCAAGAACCCAAGTTTTCAATAGATCATCCAAACTGTTATAGTATAAAAAGTGGGTTTGATAATTAATACAGAGGCACGATTCCACTTTTACTATGGTGGACCAGGTAGAAATGAAGGCTGTCTTTATGGTTTTTTATAAGAATTTGTTGAAAAAAGAGAGAGGAGTACATACATTAAAAAATAAAAATAAAAGAAATGCAATAATTTAATGAAATAATTTAATGAAATAAAAGAAATACAGAGTCACCCATATTGCTGCAGCTCTTTTACTTTGCATCTTGTCCATCAAGGAGGTTACACCCATGCATATTTGACTACAACAATCCACTGCAGCATAGCTGTCCAGCTCCAACCATTGAATGATAGCATTCCACACCCTTTGAATCTCAGGACAGAGCAAGAAAAGATGGTATGGATCTTCGCTGACTTGTCCACAAAAAACGCACAAGGCCTCATGATTGTGCTCAATAATTCCTCTTCGTAGTAATTGTTTCCTCGTCGGCAATCTGTCGTGCAATAATCGCCAACCAAAGATTTTTATTTTGGATGGCACATGGGCCTCCCAAATCAGATTCAGCCCGTGGACAATTCCCAACTCCTCCACTCCATGAACATGCTCTAGAATTAACAGTTTATAACATGAACGCACCGTAAAGCATTTGGACACATCATAAGGCCACACGATTACATCTTCAAGATTCGCTTTCACCTCGATACCCAACAACATATTTTGCAATTCTGCCAGCTCTAAGGAAGCCTCCTGCCCTAGAACCTCATAAGCTCTGATAACTTCCCAATCCCAACAATTACCTCTCCAACTCCCTAGTCGGTCGACTGTGGCAGATTTGAAAATAGTCTCTTGGTACAGCATCGGATACAATTCAGCCAAACAAATACTTCCGATCCACCGAGAATTCCAAAAACTAGTCACATTACCGTTACCAATTTTGACAGAAATATTATTCAGAATGCCTCTAGGATTGTCACACAGCGCCACAAGGTCTCTCCACCAAAACGAATCTTTTAAGTCATAACTTTCAACACCCCTACTCCATAGCCTTGTTCTTAAATTACTGTACCGAACGTTCATTACACCACTCCAAATGGCTCTCTCCTCAACCCAAAAATCGCCATATCCACTTATATAAAAGTGCCATATTGAACTTGCCAATATCCTTCACACCAAGCCACCCCTATTTCTTGATTTACAAACAGTGTCCCACTTTACCCACGCCACACATCTCTTGTCCTTGATCCCCTGCCACAAGAACTTTCTTTGAATTGCTCTTATATCCTTGACCACTTTCGACGGAACCTTATAAAACGATAATTGGTAGCTAGGAATATTCGAAACCACACTATTTAATAGCGTAACTCTACCCCCTATGGACAACAACTTCCCCTTCCAACCTGCAAGTTTGGCCTTCAAAGAACTGATAACTGGATTCCAAAAGTTAATGTTTCTTTGATTCCCACCAACTATGAAGCCCAGAAACTTAAAGGGGAATTTGTCTACCTTACAACCTAAAAAAGCAGCTGCACCATCTAAGAAAAATTGGGCATATCCTACAACATACAACTTTGTCTTTGAAAAATTAATTCTAAGCCCAGACACCAATTCAAAACCCCTAAAAATGGCCTTCATAATCCAAAGGTTATCCTAAGAGCTCTCTCCGAATAGAATTGTGTCGTCGGAAAACTGTAGAATTCTATAATCAACTTCTCTAGATAAATGAAAACCTTTGTACATACATGTGCTTGAAGCCTTTCTCACCATCCCCGCTAACCCTTCCTCTACAATAGTGAATAAAAAAGGTGACATGGGGTCTCCTTGTCTTAGACCCTTTGAGACTTGGAAATATTCTATCGGACTACCGTTCACCAGGATGGACATAGTGCTGGTGAACACCACAGAATCCATCCACTTCATCCACCTTGATCCAAAGCCCGTTGATTTTAACATAAACCTCACAAAATCCCAATCTACACAGTCGTAAGCTTGGGCGAAATCAACTTTACACGTTAAACATTCCTTCTTGAATCTCTTTGCATAGTCGATAATTTCATTAGTAACCAAAACCCCATCTAATATTTGTCTCCCTGGAATGAACACCGTCTGGTTGCAGGATATTAGCTTCCCAATATACTTCCTAAGTCTAGCCGCCAACAGTTTTGAGATGATTTTGAGCATTCTAACAATGAGACATATGGGTCTATATTCCTCCAAACTTTGAGGGTTATCACATTTAGGTATAAGAACCAGAAAAGCAGAAGTCACAGCTTTAGGTAGTTTGCCACCTTTGTGAAAGTCTTGAAAAAGTTCACAACCTCTTTTCCCACAATGTCCCAGCAGTTTCAAAAAAATCCAGATTGAATCCGTCCGGGCCAGGACTTTTGTCCCCTTCATCATCAAATACCACTTCTTTGATTTCTCCCCCCGTAAATTCTTCTTCTAAGGACGTTGCCTCATGGGTAGACAATTGGTTGAACGAATAGTCCCGAAGATACGGGCTTTTTATCCCACTGCTTTTGAATCTTTCTGCAAAATGAAACCTGACTGCTTCCTTTACCTCGGTAACTGATTCCACCACCAATCCTGCCCTATTTTTCACAGCAATAATAACATTCCTCCTGTGTCTAGCCTTCATATAAGAATGAAAAAATCTGGAATTATTATCACCCCCCTTCAGCCATCTATACCGAGACTTCTGCTGCAACAGACTCTCCTTCAAGTGTAGATTTTTCCAAACAACCTCTTGATTCAATCTCTGCTTCTTATTCATCTCATCCAACCCTTGGTCACCCGACTGCATCAGTTTAACTTCAAGATTGTTCATAGTCTCTACTTCCTCTTCTATTCTAATATCTATCCATCCAAAAACATTCTTGTTCCACCAGCTTAACCTTCTTCTCAACATCTTGAATTTCTCCTTCAGAATAAAGTTACCACTGCCTCTAATTAGGAATCCTTCCCATTCCTTTTTTATAAATGATTTGAAATCTTTGTGATCATACCAACACCGATTGACCTTGAAAACTTTTGGGCCCCAATCCAGTCTACCCAATTTCAACCATACCGGTTTATGATCCGATATATCCCTCATCCCCACTTCTTGAGCAACCACTTCCCACTTTGAAATCAAACCTTCACTCAACAAAATTCGATTCAGTCTACTGCACGCTTTGCCATTAGGATTTATCCAAGTAAATAAGTTTCCTTTAACCTGAACATCGAAAAGTTCCATATTTTCAATGAATTCCCCAAATTCCATCATTTCTCCCCTTCTATTACAATTCTCCTTACCCCACCTCTCCTCACTACTTTTAATGGAATTAAATTCTCCTCCAATCACCCATTCTCCTTTCTCAGCTTTTTGCTTCCAATCTACCAGCTCTTTCCACATCCTTCTTTTTTCTACCAAACAACAAGGAGAATAGATATTTATGAAATAGATAATCTGACCTTTACTGAGTGCCTTAATTCCCAGAAAGCCTCTGCCTGAGAAGCTAAATTAAACTTGAATCACATCCTTCTTCCAAATTGTTAGAATGCCCCCTGACCTGCCTTCAGAGTTTCTAGTCGACCAATCATGTTTCTTAGAGCTCCGTAAACCTGATACCAGAGCTTCCGACATCTTCATCACCTTTGTTTCTTATATAAACATCACCTCCGGTTTTCCGTTCCTGATTATTTGGCCAATTCTTCTCCTCTTCAAAGAATTACCACACCCACGTATGTTAAAGGATCCAACTATCATGGTGCACAATTGTTGAACTCCTTCATACCATTCTCTAACTGTCGCGGGGAAAAATCGTTATCTTTTTTCGGGATGAGACACCTGATGCCTTCTTTAGGCTTGAGTGCTCAAAAAAATGATTTTTCTTTTGTTCCGACCAAACTTTTTATTGTTTCCAAAGTAGGAAAAGGAAAAAAGCTGCAATAACCTTAAAAAGTGGGGGAGAGATCTTTGGGTAAGAGGGTTGGTTATACGAAGGGAAGGTATTAGCACCCAACGTATCTATAGTACTCTATAGGTTTCTTTTCTATGTTTTTCATTCCATGTTATTGAGAGGTTCTGTTGTGAGATAGGTGGGACCTAAGGTGTTTGTTTGATTATGCTCGCAAAGATCATCGCGATCCTCTGCATACATATCCCTTAGAGGGAATCAGAGCATCTGTAGCTCGGGGTCTACGGGTGCTAAGGTTTGAATGGTTTGAGGGAGAAGTTTTGCTCGCCAAGGATACAACCTTCTGCCTACGTATTCTCAAAGGGATGTTGAGAAAGTCAGAGCAATCGTAGTTCCCACTTATGCTAGTGGAAGCAAAGGATAAGAGACAAATGTCATCTAAATGTTCGATGTATCTAATCTATATCATCACATACATCTGTTTGTTTTTTTTGTTTGAAAATCTTTTCATTATAAGCCCTGGGCCATGCCACTTATGGTGCTTAGAATGATAAAGATGCTTTTTAGCCAGCCTTGTGGCAAAAACTTTCAATGAAGTCAGCCTTGTGACAAAAAGTTTTGATTAATCAGCCAGCCTTGTGGCAAAAGTTTCAATGAAGTCAGCCTTGTGACAAAAACTTTGATTAATCAGCCAGTATGGTGGCAAAAAGGTTTGATTGATTAGCCAGCCTTGTGACAAAAAAGTTAAGTTGATTGATTGATTGATTGATTGTTTGTGATGATATAGAAGAGATACTCCTATCATAGAGATGATAAATGTCTAATCTCCTAGGGTATTTGATTTGGATATTGGGGATGCTTATAAGAAGCCCGTGGGTCCTTGTACGAAGCCCAAGAGGAGGCTATGGGAGGGTCCTTGCATTGTAAGCCCAAGAGGAGGCTATGGGAGGGACAATCCAGGGTCCTTGCACTGTAAGCCCAAGAGGAGGCTATGGGAGGGACACTCATTTGTACAAAGCCCAAGGGGAGGCATGGTATAGTTGGTTTGAGCTCTTAGAGCGATTTCACCAGGAAACCATACTCTATGTCCTAACCTAAACTAGGGAGATTCTTTGCACGAAGCCCAATAGGAGGCTATGGGGAACCTAGTGTTGTACTAAGTTGAACAAGTATATATAACACAATCACAAGTATGAACAAGTACAAACAAATATGAACAAGTACATGAACAATTATGAACAGTTATACATATATATGACAAAGTGTGTGTATATAATGGAGTTTATGAAGGAAATATACCTGTAAGCATGATCCATTTGTATACACGGGGGCTCGGGACTTATACTTGGGGAGAGACCCACTTGAGTTTATTCAAAGCTATGTAAACAGGTATTTACAAGGGGGCTTGGGACTTATACCTACATGGAGGCCCATGGTATTTTTGGGAAGATTTAAGGAAAACCTTCATTTTTTGATTTGTTATTCGAGGTTAAAAAACAAATTGAACGAGATATGTACAAAAGGCGTACAATGAAATACCTAATTTCATGTACTGGAATGGGACTTATACCTATGTGGAGGCCCATGTTTTATTTTATAAAACATGGTTGATTGTTTTTTTTGAAGTTTTGTTGTTTTGAAAATGATTTGAAAACTGTTTGAAAAGGTTTTGTTTTGAAGAAGTTTATTGTTTTTTTAAAAAAACTGTACAAAAAGAAAAGAAATGGGACTTACACTCTCTAATATTCGAGAGGCCCCACATCGTTTTGAAAATCAATTGATCAATCAAAGAGATTTAATCAATAGTTTCTTTTGAAAAGAAAAATCAAAAAGAAATGGTTTATCGTTTTGAAAAGAATCGTGATCGCTTGTTTAAAACGGTTTGAATTTTGACAAAAGCCTGTAAGTATAAGATTGCGCCTAAGAGGGGGGGTGAATTAGGTTTTCAAAAATTTAATCGGTTTTATGAGAATACTTCTAATAATTTTTGGTTAAGTGTTTGAGGGTTTTTTTAAGGTTCTTTTCTTTTCTTAGGTAATGGTGATGAATGCAATAAAGTGCGGAAAAGTAAAGAACGCAACGATATATACTGGTTCCCCTCACAATCCGAGAGTACTCCAGTCCCCTTTCAAACACGAAAGAGATTTCACTATAGTTAGAATAATTGTACAAGCCTATGCCTACTATCTAACCTATAGGGTGATCAAAGGTTCTTAACACCTTTAAGATCAATCAACACTAATGTGAATGAAGAACAATCCTCTTCAAACACACCACTTACTTCCAACAATCCTGGATAGTAAGGAGATAATCTTCTTTGAATTTTTACAAGAGATTTAGATGAAGTTTGTATAGCACTATCAATCTTGGATTGATCTTCTTCTTCAAATAAAACAATTCTCAAAATGAATATAAGTGTTCACAATAATGTATGCATGAAACTTTAAATGAATTCTCTATGAAAATGTGTGTAGAAAGTTTCATATAAAAATTCTGGTTTGTGGACACTTGAAGATAATGAAATTTATGAGTATGAATTGTTAATGAAGAAGGTGAATAATGATTTTGAAATATGTAGTATTTATAATGTGTCAAACACCTCTTTGAATGGTTATTTTTCCATGAAACAATGCAATGATCAAGTGGTAAGAAAATGGATTCGTTTGAATAAGATCATGCAATGAAAAAACACACTGGTTCAGTAGGAACCGGTTCCTGCCTGGGACAACCCGGTTCCTGCTAAACGTTACAGCAGAAAAATTCAAATTTTGAACTGAGGAACCGGTTCCCACCTAGGGACAACCCGGTTCCCCATAGTAAAACACAGAATGCTGAAAACTGAGAATGCTGGGAACCGGTTCCCCCATAGGGACAACCCGGTTCCTAAAACCTTTATTTTGATTTTTAACTTAGAAAAAGGTTTTAAATGAACTTTTGAAGGATGACACTTTGTAGTATGTTTATGATATGCATGGAAATATATTTGTGAACAATTATATGTCAAAGTGAGTATTGTTTATACCTTTGATACTTTAGCTTGATTCTTGAATCTTCACAATTTCTTCAAGACTTTGAAAAGATGTATTTTTGCTTGATACTTGAAATTCTTTTTGCACATCCTTTATAAAAGCTTGATGTCCATATTGTCTTCATCAAAACACACTATGCTTGAGAAGCTTGCATTTACATTCTCCCCCTTTTTGATGATGACAACCAAGTCTTGAAAATGTTTTGAAAAAGTTGTTTTGTGCTTTGAAATTATGTTGAACATTGCAAGGCTCCCCCTATGTTAGAGACTCCCCCTAAATCCATGATTCCTTGATTTATGGTGATGAGTTTCATTTGATAATTTTAACAATGGCCTGCATTTTTCTTTGAAACAAAACAACAACAAAAACACATGCATATTCTTCTCCCCCTTTGTTATTATCAAAAAGGATGGGGAAAAAGATAAAAAGTATATGAAATATAACACAATGTAAAATACCACAAAGATAACACAAAAATGAAATACTACAAACATAACATGATTTAAACGATACGAAACGTAGTTTTTTACGATTACAACACAAAACATAAATAGTCCTAAACATCACGAACATAAATGGAACATTGTCTAGAAAACATAAGTAAAAAACGAATAATAGAAAGAAAACATTACATAGAAATTAAAGCACATAATTTAGTCACTTTCATCCATGTGTTCTTCATCATCATCCTCTTGTTCTTCTTCTTCTTCACTTCCTTCCTCTCCCTCATAATGAGCCAAGATACGCCTTTGAGTTCGTTGAATTTCCCGCATTTGTCTTCTCATAAGGTTATGCTCATAGTTATTCTCCCTCTTGTTGTTATCAATGGATGTTTGAATAGAACAAAGCTTGGCAAACATCATATCCATTGTGTATCCACCTTCGGGAGGTTGAGGATCTTGTGGCACGGCTGGCTCAAAATCAACTTTGTAAACGAATCTACCTTCACGATCCGTAACTATGCCTGTATTTTTAAGAGCGGTAGCGGTGGTGATAGCACACTCTTGTTCATCCATATTTTTCTTTGGTTCCCGTTGGAGGAGAACACCAGCATTCCGAACAATATGAGAGATGGCCCTTGCATAAGGTAAGCCTCCTTTAAGGGAAGCCATAAGTTGCATGTGGCGCATGATTGAAAGCGCCCAATTGACTTCAATGCCACGCCTTAGAGCAAGCAAAACCATCAACTCGAACTCATTGACCCTGGAATGGTTAGAATTCTTTGGAAATAAAACATAAGCAATGATAAGATGGAGCATCCTATCACTCACCGATAAGCTTGAACCGAACATATTAAACTTGATAGCAAGCTGTTGGCGAACTGAGTCGCGTTGAGTTGGTCGGCACATATCCACGAAAACATCAATCTTACTATACGGTTGCCAATCCTCCGGTATGTTACCTTGAAGGAGCACTAAGCCTTGAGATGGAATTCCTAACACTCTTCCAAATTCCTCAACATCTAAGCATATATCCTTATTTGAAACTTTTGACAATAATGTGAAATCATCAAATTCATCGGTCACTATCCTAAGATTGTGGTAAAACTCTCTAACCAAATCCGGATAATAATCACCATGGTCAAGCACAAAATTAGCGACCCCTGCATTAGCTAGTCTACCCGGAAAATTGAAGCTGTGATTAGGGAAATCGGGTAGTTTACCGTATTTTGCCGCAAGGAGTTTTCGACTCCGAATGTTGAATGTGAGTCTCCGACTCTTGACCGTTGGTTGGATCTCTTGAGGATCTTCACTTGTCTCTCCCATTTTGTTCTTTCCCTTTGCACTTCTTGAAACTTTGGGTGCCATTGTTGAAAGGAGTTGAAAGTTAGGGTTTAAGTTGGGATTTTAGGATTTTGTGAGTGGAGAAGGATTTGAGTGAATTGTGTGAAAGAGTGAAGGATTATATAGTGTTTAGAGGTAGTGGGTATTTAATTTTGATAGTTATGGTGAGATAGTGGAGCTTTGAATTGGGTTGACAATGGAGGTGGAAGGTTGAAGAAGATGAAGATGAATTTTGAATGAGAGTAAATGTGAGTGAATGAGTGTAAATGTGTGGTGTGAAGTGATATAATGTGTATTGAATAAAATAAGATATAAATAAAAAAAATACAAAACAATACTAGCCACACATAACATTTTCGTAACAGCTAAAAGATAAGCAAAAATCAAAAAAAAAATACGTGGGAACCGGTTCGTCCCTACATGGGAACCGGTTCCTGAGACACAAAGAAAACACGCCTCTGGAAATTAGTATGGGGAACCGGTTCGTCCCTACATGGGAACCGGTTCCTGGACTGAAAATTTCCAAAATCTTTTATTTTATGAAATATAAAGCATACATATCATACATATTTACCAAGTCATAATGAATGAACATTTATAAAGCACTTTTAACTAAAAAATTTAGAAACGTGTACCTTTGATGTATGAAAATGACGAATAAATTTTAAACATCACCTTCGTCTAAAATTCCAAGCTCTCGTCGAATTTTGTAAAACGATTCTTTTGGGAGAGGCTTGGTGAAGATATCCGCAAGTTGATTATGAGTATCTACAAAAGTGACTTCAACATCTCCTTTAAGCACATGATCGCGAAGAAAATGATGTCGAATGTCTATGTGTTTGGTTCTCGAATGCATGACTGGATTCTTTGTAATATTTATAGCACTTGTATTGTCGCATCGAAGAGGAATACATCCGAGATCAAGTCCGTAGTCACGAAGTTGTTGCTTAAGCCAAAGAATTTGTGCACAACAACTACCCGCTGCTATGTATTCTGCTTCGGCCGTACTAAGAGCAACACATGCTTGCTTTTTACAAGCCCATGATACTAATGCATTTCCGAGAATGTGACAAGTACCACTTGTGCTTTTACGATCAGTTTTACATCCTGCATAATCCGCGTCAGAATAACCAATTAAATTGCAAACACTACCTTTAGGATACCATAGGCCAACGTTGGTTGTTCCTTTGAGATACTTCATGATTCTTTTAACCGCCATAAGATGTGATTCCTTTGGATTTGCTTGAAAGCGAGCACAAAGACAAACATTAAACATTATGTCAGGACGGCTTGCCGTCAAATACAATAAAGAACCAATCATACCTCGATACTTGGTAATATCAATTGGAGTACCGGATTCATCTTGATCAACATATGTACCGGAGCCCATTGGAGTATTCATTGCTTTACAATTGTCCATATCAAACTTCTTCAATAGTTCTTTACAATATTTGGATTGATTGATAAAGATTCCATCTTTGAGTTGCTTAATTTGTAGTCCAAGAAAGTAGTTCATCTTTCCCATCATAGACATCTCGAATTCTCCTTGCATCATCAATAAGAATTCCTCACACATTTCTTTGTTAGTCGATCCAAAAATGATATCATCAACATAGACTTGAACCAATAAAGTGTTACTCTTGATTTTCTTAATGAACAAAGTTTTATCAACCTTACCCTTTTCGAAACCCTTTTCACACAAAAAATTGCTAAGTCTATCATACCATGCTCTAGGTGCTTGCTTTAATCCATAAAGAGCCTTTCTCAACTTAAAGACATGTGAAGGATTCTTGAAGTCTTCAAATCCGGGGGGTTGTTTGACATAGACTTCTTCATTGATGTAGCCATTCAAGAATGCGCTCTTGACGTCCATTTGATAAAGCTGAAAATTTAATGAACATGCATAAGCAAGTAAAAGACGAATAGCTTCTAACCTTGCAACCGGAGCAAATGTTTCTTCAAAGTCGATTCCTTCTTCTTGATTGTAACCTTGGGCCACCAATCTTGCTTTGTTTCGAACAATTATACCATTCTCATCAAGTTTGTTCTTAAACACCCATCGAGTACCTATGATGTGTTTGTTACTTGGTCTAGAAACAAGTTCCCAACCTTGATTTCTCTCGAATTGATTTACTTCTTCTTGCATTGCATTTATCCATTGATTGTCTCCTAAGGCTTCATCAACTTTGGAAGGTTCAATTTGAGAAACAAAAGCCATGTGTAAGCAAGCATCTTTGAGATTTAATCTTGTTGGAACTCCTTGACTAATATCACCAATAACTTTATCAATAGGATGATCTCTATGAGTTCTCCATTCTTTTGGTAGATCAATGGTGTTTGATTCTTGTTGTACACTTTCTTGTTAAACCCTTTCTTGTTGTACTTCCGGTGCCTTCACAATTATATCATTTGAAGGTTCTTCCGGTGCCTTCACAATTGTATCATTTGAAGGTTCTTCCGGGGGTAAATCTAAAGGATCATCATCATCACAAACAACTATTTCCTCTTTGGAAGTGTTAGTCTCATCAAAAGATACATGCATGGATTCTTCAATAGTTAAAGTTCTTTTATTATAAATTCTATATGCTTTACTAGAAAGAGAATAACCAAGAAATATACCTTCGTCGGATTTCTCATCAAACTTACCAAGATTGTCTTTGTCATTGTTGAGAACAAAGCACTTGCATCCAAAAATGTGAAAGTGAGCAATGTTTGGCTTTCTTCCTTTGAAGAGTTCATATGGAGTCTTCTTTAAGATAGGTCTAATGATTACTCGATTTCCAACATAACATGCCGTACTAACCGCATCCGCCCAAAAATATTTAGGAAGATTTGCATCACTAAGCATTGTTCTTGCAAGTTCCACTAGAAACCTATTTTTCCTTTCAACTACTCCATTTTGTTGTGGAGTTCTTGGTGCTGAAAAATTATGCGAGATACCATGTTCTTCACAAAATTCTTCAAATGATGCATTTTGAAACTCTCCACCATGATCACTTCTTATGGATACAATCTTTAATGATTTTTCATTTTGGATTTGTTTTGCATACTTCTTAAAGGCTCTAAAAGCATCACTTTTCTGCACAAGAAACAAAGTCCAAGAATATCTAGAATAATCATCAACAATAACTAAAGCGTATACATTACCTCCGAAGCTTCTTGTCCTTGATGGACCAAATAGATCCATATGCAACAATTGAAGTGGTCTTGTTGTAGTCACCACATTCTTTGGTTTGAAAGATGATTTGGTTTGCTTTCCCTTTTGACATGCATCACATAGTTTATCTTTGACAAACTTTATCTTAGGTAAGCCAATAACAAGATCATGTTTGGTTAATTTATTTAAATGATCCATATGAATATGGGCTGCTCTTTTATGCCATAACCATGATTCATTATTGTTTACCAAAAGACATTTTACTTTCAAAGATAAATCATTTAAAGAAATCATAAAAATGTTATTAATTCTTGTACCTTTGAGTTTTACCTCATTGGTGACTTCATCGATGATCAAGCATTCTTCCTTAGTGAATTTGATCTTGAAGCCTTTGTCACAAAGTTGTCTAATGCTTAGAAGATTATGCTTTAGTCCTTCAACATAAAGAACATCTTCAATGGATGTGAAAGGTGGTGCACCAACTTTGCCTTTGCCAAGAATTCTTCCCTTATTGTTGTCTCCATAAGTGACAAAACCCTTGGCCTTTAACTTTAGATCTGAAAATTGGTTTAAGTCACCCGTCATATGCTTTGAACAACCACTATCTAGATACCATAGGTTTGAAGTGGTCTTCAAGCATACCTACAAAACAAATTAAGTTTTGTTAGGTACCCAAATGGCTTTGGGTCCATCATAGTTAGTTCCTTTCTTCACCCATACATAATGTCCACTAGGAACACTAAAGTTCCTTACATAACAAGCATTGGGTGTGTGACCAATAATACCACAATAAAAACAAGTAGGTTCAAAGTTACTTCTATATCTAGGAGGATAAGATTTCTTCTTAACAAAGTTCTTTCTTTTAGGATAATGTTGCATTACTTTAGGCTTGATCACTTTCTCTTGAATTGGTTGGTTACTAGCCTTGACAAAGATAGTCTTGTTGGATGTTGGTTTATCAAATTTAGAGAAACCAAGTCCGCTCTTATCATTGGAGTATCTTTGTGTGCTAAGAACATTTTCCAATCCAATTTGCCCTTTTTCATATCTTTCTAAAACACGTTTTAATTGGACAATTTGGAAGGAAAGTGATTCACAATTCTTGCATGCAACATTATCTTCTTGAACACTAATCATTTTTTCTTTGTCATCTTTATGTTCTACTTCAATTATCTTAACCTTCTCTTCTAATGATGATATTATTTTCTTTTGAGATGAGATAGTTTTATAGAGAATTTTGCATTCTTTTAATAATTCTTCTATTGCATCTTGTGCACCATTATCAAAAAGAGAATCATCATAACTAACCCCGCCTTCTTCATCGTCGGAGTGGTGTGATGCCATTAGTGCTAGGTTTGCACTTTCGTCACTATCGGAGTCCGATGAGGAACTTACTTCATTATCTTCCCATGCTATGTAGGCCTTTTTATTTTTGAACTCCCTTTTGCCTTTGAATCCATTCTTCTTCGAAAGCTTTGGACATTCCGGCTTTATGTGTCCTTGTTTCCCACATTCATAGCATGTAACTTCTTGTGATGAAGTGGATGCTTCTTTATCTTTATGCTTCGAGAATTTCTTTCTTTTGACATAGTTAGTATTATCAATATTATTTTTATTACCAAAAAATTTGCCTAACCTTTTTACAAGAAGCAAGAAGTTTTCATCTTCATCCGATGCATCTTTCATTTTGCTTTCTATTGAATCTACTTTTAATGCAATGCCTTTGGATTTCTTCTCTAAGTTCTCATGCTTTTCCAATCTTCCAAGTTCTGTCTCATATTCTTGAAGTTTTCCAAATAGTGTTGCGGAAGTAAGTTTTGATAAATTCTTCTTTTCGGATATCGCCGTCACTTTTGGTTGCCACTCCCTTGTCAAAGATCTGAGCACTTTAAGATTAAGTTCTTCGGTAGTAAGAGTCTTACCAAGTGCCTTCAAGTGATTTGTCAAATGTACGAATCGTTTTTGCAAATCGAGAATAGTTTCTCCGGGCTTCATTCTAAACAGTTCGTACTCTTGGCTTAAAGTATTCAACCTTGATCTTTTAACTTCAGCGGTACCTTCATGAGTTTCTACAAGAGTATCCCAAATTTCCTTTGATGTTGTACATGTTGATATTCGGAAGAATTCATCCATACTAAGAGCACCATGAAGAAGACTGATCGCCTTTTTGTCAGCAAGAACCCTTTTTCTATCATTATCATCCCATGACGCTTTAGGTTTCTCCGATCCAACACCATTAACGACCGTTGTAGGAACATGAGGACCTTTTAGGACAGCCTCCCAAACTTCTTCTCCTTGTGCTTCTAGATGAGCCTTCATTTGGATTTTCCAAAAGTCAAAATATTCACCACAAAACAATGGAGGCTTGTTGTTAGAACCACCATCTTTGAAAACTGGTCTTTGATTTGCGGAAGCCATTCTGGATCTTTAGGAACAAGTTACCTATAACTTGCTCTGATGCCAAATGTAAGTATAAGATTGCGCCTAAGAGGGGGGGTGAATTAGGTTTTCAAAAATTTAATCGGTTTTATGAGAATACTTCTAATAATTTTTGGTTAAGTGTTTGAGGGTTTTTGTAAGATTCTTTTCTTTTCTTTGGTAATGGTGATGAATGCAATAAAGTGCGGAAAAGTAAAGAACGCAACGATATATACTGGTTCCCCTCACAATCCGAGAGTACTCCAGTCCCCTTTCAAACACGAAAGAGATTTCACTATAGTTAGAATAATTGTACAAGCCTATGCCTACTATCTAACCTATAGGGTGATCAAAGGTTCTTAACACCTTTAAGATCAATCAACACTAATGTGAATGAAGAACAATCCTCTTCAAACACACCACTTACTTCCAACAATCCTGGATAGTAAGGAGATAATCTTCTTTGAATTTTTACAAGAGATTTAGATGAAGTTTGTATAGCACTATCAATCTTGGATTGATCTTCTTCTTCAAATAAAACAATTCTCAAAATGAATATAAGTGTTCACAATAATGTATGCATGAAACTTTAAATGAATTCTCTATGAAAATGTGTGTAGAAAGTTTCATATAAAAATTCTGGTTTGTGGACACTTGAAGATAATGAAATTTATGAGTATGAATTGTTAATGAAGAAGGTGAATAATGATTTTGAAATATGTAGTATTTATAATGTGTCAAACACCTCTTTGAATGGTTATTTTTCCATGAAACAATGCAATGATCAAGTGGTAAGAAAATGGATTCGTTTGAATAAGATCATGCAATGAAAAAACACACTGGTTCAGTAGGAACCGGTTCCTGCCTGGGACAACCCGGTTCCTGCTGAACGTTACAGCAGAAAAATTCAAATTTTGAACTGAGGAACCGGTTCCCACCTAGGGACAACCCGGTTCCCCATAGTAAAACACAGAATGCTGAAAACTGAGAATGCTGGGAACCGGTTCCCCCATAGGGACAACCCGGTTCCTAAAACCTTTATTTTGATTTTTAACTTAGAAAAAGGTTTTAAATGAACTTTTGAAGGATGACACTTTGTAGTATGTTTATGATATGCATGGAAATATATTTGTGAACAATTATATGTCAAAGTGAGTATTGTTTATACCTTTGATACTTTAGCTTGATTCTTGAATCTTCACAATTTCTTCAAGACTTTGAAAAGATGTATTTTTGCTTGATACTTGAAATTCTTTTTGCACATCCTTTATAAAAGCTTGATGTCCATATTGTCTTCATCAAAACACACTATGCTTGAGAAGCTTGCATTTACAAAGCCAACTTAATTAAGTTAAAAAACAAATTTTAAAGCTTAATTAAGACCTAAAAAATTAGGGTTTGATCATAAAAATATTTACAAGTGATTAGGTTTGAAAAATCAAATGAAAAACAATATTTAAAGTATTAAAAAACACTTAAAAACATGTCATTTTAAACCTATTTTAAAATGTATTAAATAAATATTTTTTGGTGATTTTTTTGGTATTCATAAAATATATATATTAAATGAGAAGTGTGTAAAAAATGAATAAAAAGTGAGTTAATTTGATTGGTCAATTAATTGAATGAAGTTGTTAAGAAAATGAAGGAAAAAAAGTGTTAAAAAAAATGGTTTTGGCCCTGCCAGGGTTTGAACCCACGCCCTAAGGTTCACCACTCAAAACAACAACCAACTGAGCTGCGCGCGCAGCTTGTTAATGACACACACTCATTTAATTATATTTGAAAACTAATATTTGAAATTTCTGAACAGAAAATGGCGCCAAGAACACCATCCCCATTTGATTTTGAAAATTCTTGAAACTGGATTGTTTTGATCAAGTGGATAGTCTAACTCACTCGAATTTTAACAAGGAACATGATGGTACCATTTAATTTCATTTATTTTCACTCTAAGATCATTAATTCTCTGATGAACACGAAGAACCCTAATCTTATGATTCAATCTGAAATCGTGTATGTGCAAGTTATGATGCAATTGATTGAGGGTTAATGATCCTCATGTGTGCAGAAACAAGATGGTATGTTCATATTTCATTTATGATGCATGGAGAATAGAGTTTGAAGTTCAAGTGTACTTACCTCAAAAATGGCAAAACTGGAAATCGAATTCTTCAGTAGAGGTGTTACAGAAGTTGTTTGATGATCTGGATAGCTTCGATGGACCTTAGGGAAGGTGTTTGAATGCTTGGCATGGATTGAATTCATCTGGATCATTCCATGAAACCCGATCTGCAGTAGGGCCAAGTGTGAATCGAGCTTGATGATTCTGAGGTTTTTGGTTGATGATGAGTGTTGGGATAGTTCATATGAAGTATATGGATGGTGTTTGAAGTGTTAGTTTGGACAGAAATGAGCCTGAGTGAAATTTGGCATGATAAGGCTAGTGTTATGCATATTTGGGAAGTGAGGTAGTGATTTTGAGGTTTAGGTGTTTTTGGGGTGTGTGGATGGATCAAACACATCCCATATGATGTTTATGAGTTGTTGGAACCACCATCTTGGCCAGAACTTCAATGGTTTAGAGGTTGGGATTTCTACCTCTTTGAAATTTAAGAAACTTGCAATTCAAGAAAGAAAGAGAAAACCTATAATTTGTGAGGTTTTGGTGTGATTTTGGAAGTGATTTGAACCTCTATTTATAGGCCAAGAGTTCTGAATGCAGAGCTTGGCAAGTTGATCAAGGAATGGTGACTTGGCATTTGGAGATAAAATGGAATCTTCACATTTAATGCAAAATGGTTAAAGTGACTTAACCATGGTTATTTCTCTAAGCTTCTTATCTCTTTCCATTCTGATCTCAAACCAGAAAAATATCTTCCAATTATTGCATTGGTGTGTCATCACTTGGATTATAGGTCATGTAGTTCATAACTTTGGCAAAATGACTTGAAATTTCAAGTGAAATGGTTACTAATGGCAAAATTCAAAACCATAGCTACACTCCATATTTTTTCATGCTCTTGGACATTTTGGAAAGCTCATGTTATGTACTTCAAAACCCTAGTTGAAAGTTTCCTCAAGAACTTTAAGGAAATGGGTGAAAAAGATCCATGAACTTTGAGAAAAATGAGATTTCAAGTGAGATTTTCAAAAGATACAAACTTTGAAGCTCCATATCTCTTAAATGGTTGATCTTTTGAAAAAAAATTATATGTGACAAAGTTGTTCATTGGATCAAAATCTACAACTTTATGTTGGAAGTTTTTTTCAGTTTGAAGGTGAAATTTTGAGTTATTCCCTTCCAAAGTTTGGAAAAAACCATTGAAAAACACTTAAAAAATTTTCTATGTATAAAAGTCAAACTTTTGACTTTTTGATTCTTGATTGATTTTCTTGATTTTTCTTGACCAAATAACTTCATATATCATATATTGATGATTCAAAACTTCAAAAGTCATGGTTGACCAAAATTCCCCAAAAGTCAATGGTGATCTTGTACAGTTGACTTTTTCAGATGAATCGCGTCTCTGGAGATTTCAAATGAATCAAGCTATCCTCATCAAATGAGTGGTATGAATGGATAATATTGAGGCATTGGAGGATATTGAATCATAGTTTGAGTTGTGACACCATGTCCTGATTAAAAAGTCAGTTGTTCAGATGAATTAGGTCAAAAACCCTAATTGTCGACCAGATGAAATTGATGATTGTAGGTCTTGAATTGAGATACAATTTCCATTGTATATTGTCATAGGGATTATTTGAATATGATTGAGGCCTTTGATTGACTTCCTGGGGATTTTTAGGGTTTCCTAAATGTGATCCCTGATTTCAGTCCCTGATAGTTCAAAACCCTAATCTGATGATTTGAGATTTCACTGTTGATCAATATTTGTGTAGGAGATGTTCTGAGCCAATGGATTAAGTCAAAATGATGCACTTGGGGTCTTGAGGTCATTTCCCAAGTCATTAGGTCAAATCCTGAGCAAAAGTCAGGGGTATGCTATCTTCAGTCAAAACCCTAATCTGGTTGATTCCAAGTCCCTGAGCTTGTTGAAATGAATCTTTGAGGACCAAATGTTGACTGTTGATGAAGATAATTCTTTTGAGATGAAGGGAGGACAAAACCCTAATTGATTGTTACTTGTACTGGTGAGTGATTTCTTGATTAAACCCTGCTGAGTCACAAGTAGCAAACACAAACTATGCAATTTGTTAGAGATGCAAATGATGCATATGCTATGATATGAGGTGGTATCTTAGGTCAAAAATTGGGGTATGACACTAACCTCTTCTCCCTATTCTATATGTCACGAATTAAACCTTCAAAGACTTCATCATCTTCATCCCCCTCAATTCCCATCTCCTTAATAGAATTCCACACTTTTTTGGGAACACTTTCAATAGCTTTCCATAATTTGTGATTACCTTTGTTTATTCCTGAATCAGTGACGGATTCTCCCGATGCATTTGATGATCCGGGCCTGATGTGGTTGCCCCCACCATAGTTCAGATTGAAATTGCTAGAGGGATGATCAGAACCGGGATGAGCTTTGTCCAATTTAGGGTTGATTTGGGATTGTAGAAGAGAAGTGAAATAAGAGGGTGCATATGGAATTTTTATGGATTCATAAATATCTGTAAGGGCTTTCTTCCTACCAAGTCTATTACCAACTATTGGCCCTCTCAAACCCAAATTAGAACATATAATGGGGTCTGATTCCTGTTGCTGGCCTAAATAAGAAATCACATTTTTCCCCGGACGGGTCCCACAACCAACTCCATCCACTTGAGTTGACCTATTAATCACACGTTTCCCAACAACCTCAGCATTTAATATTGGCTTAACCAACACGTTTAAAATTTCTTTTTTAACTCCCAAAGCCTTGGATATTTCCCCTTCTTCCACGAAGACAACTTTTTCCACACTCTCAGCCACCATCGTACTATCTGCGCCTCCAGAAGAACTAAATTTCGTACCCTGGACATGTTGATTTGATTGGACAGTCCTAGGTTTCTCCTTCTCATTTGTACCTTCTTCATCATTGCTCCCCAATGAATCTTCTGAACTCGACGCGCCACCGTCCCCCTCCTTTTCCTCTTCCGATGAGTCGGATGAAGCATATTTAGATGAACTATTATCTTTCTTTGAAATTTGTGGAATTACAATCCGTTTCGGCCCATGCATGTCTTCAACTAGCTTAATCCCATGCACATGCTCATTAATCTCCAGGTTAAAAGTTTCGTTGAGAACCATGGACGATTTAGTGCGGATCAAGAAATGGGCGACATCCAATCTCTTATGTTCCTGAGTTTCAACATCGGAGCAAACATAGGTACCCATTGTACCAGCTAGAAACTCAAAACATTTTGGGCACCATGCATGACAAGGAAGGCCATAGCATCTCATCCAGGTAAGCCTCTCATTGTCTACATCTTTCGGTGACCAAGGGTGGATGTCTGAAAACCAATGGCTAATCCAGTATTTTGCCTCTTCCACCAGAGCCTTGATTTCGCCTTCCTCCTATTCTTCTAACAAGCAAATATTTGCCCCCATAGGTGTTGCCTTAACACCAAAATAACCTTCAGACTGAAAAGCTTCTTGTATGTTAAAGGTCATTCCTGCTGTCTCCACAATTCCAACATAAGCCTTTTCAAAAGGTTCTAGCTCCGAATGTTCAACGTTGAACTAAAGATGAGAAAACCTAGGTTTTTTCTCCGTTGTGTTCCACCCAACCCATTTCTTACCTCTGCGGTGTCATTAGGTTTAGCCCCAAATCCACCACCTTTCAACTTCAAAACCTCCTCCTTCCCCTTTACCACATTGGCGAATGATCTCCCACCTTGTCTAAACTGATGTTGCCTCATATTCTTGCTGATGGGTTTAGGCTTTGCATTCCTTGCTGATACCTCCTTGTTGTCTTCTCCCTCTCCATGATAGACTTGTTTGTTCCTATTAAATCTAGGAATATTTTCATAGAGTTTCCTCCCCTTGATGAAAAGGTTATCCAGTTTTGTTGCAAGTATACTTTCATTACTGACTTCCCTGAACCTCACAAATCCGTACTTCCTTCCTCTTTTGTCTCTTTTAGGTGGTATTACAACCTCCACCACCAGCCCAAAGTCTTTGAATATTTCGTATAAGTCCTTCGCCTCAAGCTCCTCCGGGAATTCTGTGTAGAAGAAATTCGAAACGTCCTCCGCCTGCTGAACTTCCTTTCCTCTCCTTGCCGTCCAGATAGATCCGCCTTGGTGTTGTCTTCTATGATTGTTGTAGTGAACTGTGGTCCATTGTTGTGCCATCCTTTCCTCTCAATAGGTAGATACACCAAAAATCTTATTTTCAGTTGATGAGGATGACTTTAACTGGCTATTGTTAGAGTCCATTTGTGATGGGAACCAACTGCATATATAAGTTCACCGTGTAATCTTTTAGAACCACTTTGATATCGTAAAGTTTGTCACGACCTTAGTATGTTCTTGGATCTCTTGCAACACAAGTAATGAGTTATCTTTTAATGTCCAGACCTTCAAAAGTGAAAAAGTATTGTCAAGTAAGGTATTCAATCACAGTAAAGAACCGACATTTCTTCCAAATGTATCAGCTAGATATCCAAGAACTCCAATGGCTATTTTCATAACGAAATCATCCCTACAAAGCCAGACAAAACCAACACTGTATCAACTATCAAGAAAGTAAAACATATATATACATACACATGAATATATACCTTCACTGCAACTGATGGAAGCAAGTTCTTAAAACTGTTAAGTTGAAAAAGAATTACACTTCGGCTAGCAACACTAGGATCCACTTGAAGCTTTTTCATATCCAAAACCTAAATATTTTGCATTTCAAAAGCATTGAATAGTAGAGGCATAAATGGAAAAGAAACATATTAACATAACTCATTCAAAATTTAAAACATAAAAACCAAGAAAAGAGTGGTAAATCAACAGAAAGTCAGTAAATCAACGAATATACCTTTCACTTTGCAAACATATTCTCTCATATTTGAATGGCCGAAAATGGAGACCAGATTTTTGATAAAGTTACTCCAAAATAAAAGATGTTTGGTTCTCTAAAGAGAGCGTGAGGAGAAGAGAAATAAAAATGACCGGATTTTCGATAAAGTTTCATGTTTCTTACTAATTTTGTTTTAAAGATACATTGTGTTATGTTTTGATAATTGTAGTAGTCTTCATTTTGTATTGGTAATCTTAGATTTTTTTTCCTTTTGTTGTTGCAAAAGCAAATATTAACCTTAGATGAATATACATTTCAAGCTAGAAGCAGACTCATAAGGGTACTAATCTGTATAACACTGACACATCAGATTTAAGGGGTGTCAAGATTCCTACACAGACACATGTGGTTCCATTCATTTCCATTTTAAAAATCATTATTGGTCAGTATTGTGTTCTGGCTTGTCTATGTGAGTGCTACATAAATAACAATTTCATGACAATATTTGTCAGAGTACGAACGTACCGCCAAGGCTCTTTGCAGCATCTTTCAGACTCTTAGTAAAATGTCATTGTAGAACTTCAAGACGAATTGATTTCTCAATTTTTCCACGCTTCCTCTCCGAGGGTTTATTTATGTTTTTATTCTCTAAAGAGGACTTCAGATCAATGCTTCCACCTACATTTTCACCATGAATCTTTAATGGATCCATGGAAACTCATCTTCCTCCATTTTGGCGAGGCATCAGCTATAAATGGTGATTTAATAGATTGAGCAATCAGAATAGATTCAATCTTAACTCGGATGCCTTCATCTGCTGCTTCAATAATTTCAACTGGACCATTTTCCTCGAGTTCAACACCAGCAGCAGTACTAAGACTCTGAAAATGTTGTTTAACTGTTTCCAAGTTGGATCCCATGACAAAAAAAAATATAATCATATCATAAAAGTGAAGAGTGTAGAAAATACAATATTTCCTACAGTTTGGTAGAACAAAAATTCATACTATCAGACCGTGTATTACAAATCAGACAAAAGTATTGCAATAAAAATTATACTATCAAACCATGTATTACAAATGTATACACATACCTTAGTAACTCTAGTTCTGCTGAGAATGATGTTGAACAACAACATTCTTTGGACAGAAAAAACAACTTTCTTGGAACCACCTTAATCACAACCACAAACCCAAATCACACGTTATCCAAATCATTAATCAATTAGATTCTAAATAGATTTTTACCGCGCAATATGAAATCATTAAAAAATGGCACAGCTAATTAATAATAATAAAGGAAGTAATTGTGAATGATAGATCAATGTAATGAATGAACTTTCAAGTTAGCAGCAGCTTTATCCTTGTTAGTGAAAACATCAGTAAACTCAACAACAAAATCAACTCCAACTTCAACCCATGTGATCTCCTCAGGGTTCCTACTATTCAGATTTAATCGCATAAATTAATGATAAATAATAGGGAGTGAAATAATGAGAAACCCTAATCCTCTGAACCATCTATATGATTTCATTTGGGCTAAATTTTTGAAATCCAAACGAAACCTGAGGACTGCAAAATGAAACCAAATAATCACAAACTTTATATGCAAACTTCTAACAAAAGTTGAGTAAAAGGAAGAAGCATTGACAAGGATATTGAAACAAAAATGAAAAATGAAAACTTCGGTAAAACCTAAGACAAGGTTAGTGAAACGAAGGAAAACAGAGACAATGATATTGAAACGAAGGAAAACGAAATCTTACCCCCAAGTTATCGATCGTTGAATCTTTGGTTATCGATCGTTACCCTAATTCCATTTCTTGTTTTTTTCTGTTATTTCTTTGCTTGTATTTTGGAGAATCGACAGAGTTATAGGGTTTTAGCGAAAAAGAGAGAGAATAAAAGACGAGAGAGAACGAAAGTTTGACATGAAGAAGAGAGTGGAATGATTTTGAAATCAGAAAGAGAGAGAAAGAGGTAGATGAGAAAGAGAGAGAAGTGACAAAAAAGAATTGAAATTTTTAGAAAAAGGAAACATAGAGGGAAACTATTGTCTATTGGGTGAAAGAACAATTGTATAACATTGTCTATTGGATAAAGCCAAAAACACTCCATAATTTAAAAAATGTGTGCCCACTTGGACGAATGAAATAATATTATTGGTTGATTAATTCCATTGAATTAACAAGTTACCGAAATACCATTTGTTTAGTACACTTTTATTTTTTGTTAAGGACATTTTAGGGTGTTTACGAGTAAAAAGAATGATAACATCTACGTAGATGAAACCTTTATATTCTTGGAATAGCAGATTTGAGTCAACAAATTTAAATTTTAAATGTTAAAAGAAAATAATAACAAGAAGAAGAGACAAAAGAAAATTATGTTGCGTTTTTTTTTAAACAATGTTTTAAATTAAAGAGATAGAGAGAAAAAAAAATTAAAAGAAAAAGTATGTGAAAAATTTGATTATAGAGTCCTTTTGAAAAAAATAGAATAGCTTAAATTTTAAAATAGAAGTATGGTGAAAATATAAATATAAATTAGCAGGAGTAAATAATAATAATAATAATAATAATAATAATAATAATAAATAATAATAATAATAATAATAATAATAATAATAATAATAATAATAATAATAATAATAATAATAATAATAATAATATAAGAAATTTTTGTTTTCTTGTTTGAGGTTTTGATTGTCTTGTATCCCCTAGACGTACTTTAAATTTTAAAAAAATGAAAATGAAAGCAAAAGGGAAAAGTGCAAAAAGAATAAAATGAATACTAGTGTATGATTCTTCGTTCCTTTCTCGTAGCAAATTCCGTACAATCATTGTCATTATCATCCTACTCTCTGACGACGTAGCGTGTAGCTCATCCGCGTGGCCACCCTACAATTTCTTTCTTGGAATTGAAGAAGACAGGAACAAATATGGCAATTGCCAATGGGTGTTACTTAAATTTTAGATAGTACTCTCTCATGTATCAATAATACAATATATGTGGTCTATATATTAATCAAATGCATTACTTATTTTATGAATTTAAAAATACAATATATGTGGTCTATATATTAATCAAATGCATTACTTATTTTATGAATTTAAAAATGAATTCTCTTATAATAAGAATTAGAGATAATACTAATAATACGTGAAATTTTAAGTAGTAATAAATTGCCATTACCACAATTGAATCATCATCACATTGAAATGTTCAATGAGCACAAATTAAAATGTTTATCAACTAGTATGTTATCAAAAAAAAAAAGTTTATGAATTAAAAATAAAATTCTAGTAAAATAAAACATAAAATTAGAACTACGTATTAGTTTACAATTATAATTTAAAAATAATTATAATTATTTTAAATATTTAATAATTACAACACATACAATATAACTAAAGCATTAAAATAAAAAAGAAAAATTAAATAAAATTAAGAGTAAAGAGAAAAAACTATAAAATAAAAATTTAAACTTTAAAGATATAGGAGTGAAATTATAAATAAATTTAAGTATAATATATTTTAAAAAGATGATAATTTTAATTTATAGGTTTAATTAGTGTCCAAGTCCTTTAAATTAATTTAAAGTTTCACTATAATCCCTTAATTAATAAACGTTACATCTAAGTCTCTTAATTATTACTCCATTAGACAAGTTAGTCTTTTTTGTCAAATTCTGGAAAAAAATATTAAGTTAGGTGATGTGACATGGACACTAGAGCAATTCTATAATTTATGAGTCTGCAAACATGTATAATATATAACATTCATAGTAAACGACTCAAATTGTTCATCATGCACGCATTCTTTCTCCCTTTCTAGGGTTTCCACTGTTCATCTTCTTCAACTCTTGGATTCATCATTTCTCCTACCTTCTTCAACTACTTTTCATTATTTCTTCTCCCTTGTTATTGTGTGTTACGAAATTTATTTAACATGTCAAAGTTTTCCAGCAACACTTTAAAATCAAATAACTAAGTTGCAGTTCTATTGGATTTGTTCTCATGAGAAACAATAGGAGGGAGTTTGCAAGTGGCTTTGTTATGTCCATTCATGTGGCACCTACTGCATTTAATTCCAAATTTTGCACGCTTAAGTTTTGTCTCATCTTTCATCAATTTTGTAACATCCTTTGTCCTCTTCTGTTTGGGCCTTCCTGGTTGTATTTTGATTGGTGGTGGATGTAAATCAATATACTCAGTTTTGTGCCACATACTTGCCTTTCATAGGATATATCACAGGTGCATAGCAGGCCTCATAACACTCTTTTTTTGTAGTATTCAGGAGAATTCTTCAACATCCATATGTTGATATTTCATGCAGGATAATGCATGACAGCATGGTAAGCCTATTAACATCCATATCCTATAAGAGCACTTATGTTTTGACAAATTCACAGTAAAATTTTCACCATTGTATGGAATATGCCTAACCTCATAGTCATATTCATCAGCACACAAGTGTAAGACAAACCATATTCATATTCAGAGTAAAACCCAAAGTCAAAATGTATTACCTCACTATCCAATTGTTAGTTTTTTCAGATTCCTTTGTTATCCTTCTCTTGATGTTTGGTAGAATATTACCTTCATATTTAGAAATATTTTTCCTATTTGACTCTCACCTCAACATAAGATACATTCTTTTCTCTTCAATCATTGTTACAATTGGCTTGGCCCTAGTTGTCACAAAAACTGAGTTGAATGCCTAAGACCAAAGTATCATACTTTGTAGTGAGTTTAATTTGTGGTTTGCTCGAAAACCTAGGTTGGATCTTTATCAGGTGCTTAAATTCCCGTATATTTAATTCCTTGATTTCAAGCATTGTCTTTTCCCATGCAGTGGCATAACTAGCAATTCAGCCTTCCACATTAGTTCCTTCATCTTAATGCATGAAAATTTCTTCCTGAAATTGCTGTATAAATGCCTTGAAGTAAAGAAAAACAAGAGTTAAAGGCCTAAAATGAAACCAATGAATAACATAAGGGACTAATGAGATTGCATTTACCTGACACAAAATCTTTGGTTCACCCCAAGGAGCAATTCTTCAAGAGATGGTAGCAGTCCCTACATTTATCAAATTTGGTCATTCGTCTACCTCATTGGGTTCTTCATTTGGTCTTTCATCCACCTCACTAGGTTATTCATTTGGCAATTCATCTACCTCATTGGGTTCTTCATTTGGTCTTTCATCTATAATATCTTGTTCAATCTCAGTAGCATCATCCACCACTATGGTTCCCACATTCGCAATAATTGTCTCCTCAACCAACACAATGGTCCCCTTATCCATCACAGTTGTGTCCTCACCCATTAAGTTTGTTTCCTCATCAAACACAGTGGTCCCATTTCCAACCACATTTGTCTTCTCTTCTAACACAGTTGTCTCCTCTTCTAATATGATAGCTCTTCTAACACATTTGTTTGCTCTTCCATCATCACCATTTTCAAACACCGTGGGGACCTCTATATTATTATTATTATTATTATTATTATTATTATTATCTAATTCAATGCTATCATATTCTAGTGAAAGTATTGGTTCCTCAATAATACCAGGTTATGAAAGAGGATGAATAACATATAAATGGCATATGACCCAGTCATAACATCTATTGTGTGCATCCTTCTAATTCCCTTATCATTTTCCAACAGCCTCCATGTCATCATAGTACCAAAGACTTTCTACATCTGGATAACCTAATTCCTTTAACTTTCCCAAAATTTCAAAGTAACTCCAATAATCAGGATCAACATCCCAGATTTCCTCTAACTCTTCATAACCTAACTTTGTAAACTTAGCAAACTCCTTTAAAAACTCACCACCATGGTGCACAATACACTCAAACTTCCTACTACCCATGACTTAAACCTACTACAGAATAAAAAAGTAGTAAGGAAGACATTAAACAACAAAGTTAACATTTTTAGGGTAGTGTTATCGTACCTTAGGGGTTCTGCTTCAATGTCAGTTAGATGAAAATGAGAAGCTTTAGTTCCAACGCAGCTCATTTCGTCTTCAATCACGGTGCAACAGCTTCATTTGTCATGACTTAAGGTTTCTTGTTAGCCTCACCTTTGCACTGTTGCTTTTTCTCTCTCAGAGTAAAAATAAAAATGATAATGAAAAGACAACCTCTTCAACTTCTTTTGTTTCTATAATTAAAATGAAAATGTTAAATGAAATAAAATAAATTTCATGTCATTTATCAATGGTTAGGTGGGGTGCCACGCATTCAACACTTAACGGAAATTAATCAAATTCAACAAACCGGATCTAAATACTTACGAAATGACAATTTAAAGAACTTAAAGAAAATATTTATTAAATAAGAGATCAAAGTGAACACATAAATTAATCTAAGAAACTAAATGATGTATTAAGCCTAATTTATAATTAAAAGAATAATTAGATTAATAAAAGAATAATAGAAAAATATGTTATGCTGCTATGCAGTTAAAGTGAGGAGTAAAAGAAGTCCACCAACTTGTTTACACAGTGATCAGTTTCATTTAAACATTATTACTCGAACAGGTAAAATATTCATAATAGCTTTTCTTTCTTTCTCTTGCCATTTTCAGCTATCAACAATGACATCCCTTCTTCATCATACTCTTCTTCGTCATTTCTGCACATTTGCTCATTTCTCCCTGCAACACTTCGTTTCTTCCCCATTTCCTCTCTACTTACTCTCATGGCTCCCCAAAAATTGTTCCCACCCTCTCCAGCACCACCACCACCACCACCTCCCATTTCTCCACCTTCTCCCGCGGCTTCCACTAGCATTGCCCTCATCTCCGGTGTCATTGCTTCTGGTGTAGTGATCCTTGCCGTCTTCGTAGTTATTTTGATACTACATTATAAGAGAAGAAAGTTGGCAAATAAACAGAAGGAGTTCCCGGAAAACACTCCAAACACTGCAAATGACATCGTCCCAACAACATCAACCATAATATCAAGTGGAGAGTATCAGTACATCCTCACTCTCTCTGAAGTGGAAGAAAGCACAAACAATTTCGATGAAGCTCTGGTGATTGGTGTAGGAGGTTTCGGCAAAGTATATAGGGGAGAGTTGAGGGACGGAAGGAAGGTGGCCGTCAAGAGAGGGAGTCGAACTTCTAGTCAGGGTGTTGAAGAGTTTAAAGCTGAAATCAAAAATCTCTTTTTAAATTCCGCCATGGGAATTTAGTTTCTTTGATTGGTTACTGCGACCAAAATCACGAGTTGATTTTGATCTACGAGTTCGTTGAAAATGGAACCTTGAAGAGTCATTTGTATGGTTCGGCTCTTCGAAGTTTATCGTGGAATGAAAGAATGAATATTTGCATTGGAGCTGCAAGAGGACTCCACTATCTCCATACTGCCTATCCTACACCGGTCATTCATCGGGATGTGAAGTCAGTGAACATTTTATTGGATGGAAATCTCAATGCCAAAGTGGGAGATTTTGGAATCTCGAGAACGGGTCCCAATGTCCATGAGACGCATGTCAGCACTGGTGTCAAGGGAACGTTTGGATACCTCGATCCCGAGTATTTTATGAGACAACAGCTTACTGAAAAATCGGATGTTTATTCATTTGGAATAGTCTTATTTGAAATACTCTGTGCAAGGCCTGTGATTGATCCGTCACTTCCTAGTAATGCGATCAATTTGAAAGATTGGGCGATTAATTATATTCAGAAGGGACAGTTGGATCAGATAATTGATCCAAATTTGATTATTGGTGATATCAACCCTGATTCTCTGAAGAGGTTTATGGAAACAGCCGAAAGTTGTGTTGCTGACCGCGGTGTTAATAGACCATCAATGAGAGATGTTTTATGGAATTTGGAGTGTTCTCTTCAATTCCAAGGAGCTGCTCTTCATGGTTCGGTTGCTGAAGATAATTCAGACATGATAGTGGAACTTGCTACACAAGACGCAACAACAGATTTTTCTTTGACAAGAGTGTTCTCTCGGTTGGTAATTTCGGATGAAGGTATGTGAAGTTTTTTATCTTCTTGATTTGTTCTGATATTCTCTCTCTTTAGTTTAGCACAATTTGTTCTGCTATGCCTTCTGTGAGTCCTGAAGGAGCCTCACCGTTTCCATTACATTGCAATATATGAGCCAGTTCATGGTATATTGATCTAGTAATCTCTTTTACGATATTTCAACACTACCTCTCAATGTAGCCTGCTGCAATATAAATTACATTGTTGGTAGCAAATACAATTCCGTTGATATTTTTGACAGTTACACTAACATCAGCCAGCAACCTTAGTAGCTTGCAAAAAATTCTTATCAACAATCTCATTCAGAACATGACGTTTTTCTTTCTAACAATTCGAACATCTTTGGACGATAACCTTCCTCATACTCATTATACTCCTCCATGCATAACTAAATTTTTAATTGAAATGATGTTCAAACTGCAAAATAGCAGGAGTCGTAGGCAGTGTTTAAAAACTCTAGAGTTTACACGGAAACGGTATAGGATTGAAAAAACGTAACTCGAGAAACGTAGCACGGAACGTAAGTTTCTACTACTGATAAAAAGTATATTAATATATGCATAGTTTTATAATTATGTCAAAAATAATCATACATAAAGAAAATAAGTTCTAAATCATAATAAAAAATTTATAAGTTCACCATCTATATTCATAAATTCATAACTAAAACATTATTAAGTATGATGTCTTCATGTATATGACCAATACCTCTTGCGAATTTGAGAAAAAAATGAAAAACATAAGAATGATAAAACAGAAGTAGATGAATAGGAAGAATATGAAGGTGAATATATTATTTAGAGTTGAAATAAAGAGGAACGATAAAACAAAAGTAGAAGATGAGAATAGGAGTTGAAATAAAGAGGAACTATAAAATAGAGTAGAAGAAGAGGAGAATAAGAAATTGTATATATTGTTGAGGCTAAGTTTTTGTTATAGGCTAGGTTTGATGATAATCAGAGGCGTGCAAAGGAAATAGATAAGGATAGAGAATAATAATAATTATTATAGGCTAGGTTTAGGTCACTAATTATGGCAAATAGTTTTCATTTTAGGTATGAGATAATTATTATATTGATTATATATTGATACTAACATCAATAGTATCAATAGTATTAATTAATGGAGGCAAACGGTTACTTTTTAGAATTGCAAGCGGTTATCATCCTGTCCAACACGTTTCCAAAGTTGTGATTTTTATTATTTTTTTAATACAACCCGACCCGGATCCATATCCAGCTAAAAAAAAGGTTTTTTTTTAAAACCCAAAAAATTGGGGCGGCTGGATTTCAAATTTTCCAACGTTTTCGCTGGAACAAATCGTACGTTTCTACCGAGTTTCACTCTTCCGTTTCCAACAGACTCGCAGCACGGATGCATGTGAATGAAACGTAAAATCGAACGTTTTTACGTCTCGACTCTCGTTTTTGCATACACTGGTCGTAGGAAACAGGAAATGATAATAACTAAACTAATAGATAGTAAATTGCCTTATCCACCTATTGTCTTGACCCTTTGTCTACCGCCTTACCATTGGATACTTTTACGAAACCTGACTGTGCGGTGTCTGCTACCACTTTTACGCTAGCCATAAGCTCGCTTGTTGAAAGCTTCCTCTATTCCCTGCTCCCTATGCTCTTGTGAGGTTCCGAAGAAGCCATGCATGTTTTGATAATAGCTTAATTTACAAGAGGTAGCAATCTACTTTAAAATGTAAAACTTGGTAAGTTTATCAATGTGATGAATATTGCAATCTACTAATCCTGATGTATGCTTTATTTAAGCAAATTCAGTCTATAACACTATCACTGGTACTAAATTCAATTATGCATTATAACATTATAGGTATTCTCAGTTATTTAGCCTAAATGACACTCACCAACCAGTTACTGTCTCCGTGGTTGCTTTTATTCTTAAGTCTCATCACTGAAACTGCAAAACCAGTGCCTGGTTTAATAGGAGTTTGTGTGTTCATCGATCCCAAATCGAGTTTCATCCACTTAGATGAATGTTCCTTGTAGCAGTTATTACTTCATTGAATGTGAAACACTTAAAATTGTTTGATTGTAATGTCTTGCTGCTAAAATTGCTCATCAGATCCACTTCTCTCCCAACAACCTTTGCATTTAAACTTGTTTATGTCAGAATAGAATCCTTAACTAATTTCCTATGTTAACAAAAATTCTCATATCAAGAAAAACTAGTGTAGAGGCATGATGTTGTAGATCAATATTCAACAACTAAAGAAATGAGTGTTTTTCATTACTTATGGGTGTTAAAACTTCATGCATTGAGCTTCAGATGATGCGTTACTTAAATTTACATGATATCAATGAAAGATAAAAGAAAATATGAAAACCTACTACATATGAATCTAAGATTGTTAAAGAGTAATAGACCTGGAAACAAAAATGCATTCTCACAAATCACAGGTTTTAGTGGGAGACAACATATCAAAATGAACAATCCATTAGTTAAGTGCACAATACATAATCTTAATCTCTGTTGAAAGCCTAGGAGTAACTTGTCTTGTCCTTAATTGCAGAAGGTTATGGTTTTATATGAGACACTTTTGTAAAATAAGCACTAGAAGTCCCATATTTACAATAACCAAGTTTCTCTTGTTGTCCAATTGTAAAATTTGCAAGCTCTACTGCTACTTGTTTATCGTTGAAATAATATTTAGTTTTGTATTTTCAACTAAAATTTAAGTTTAAGGTGTATTATTATTATTTTTTTAATTATTTGTAGGTCCGGAAAGGGGAAGAGGCCTTGGACGTGGTCGTGATGCTGCGGCTCATGAATCAACTGCGGAAGATAATTCAGACATGATAGTGGAACTTGCTCCACAAAATGCAACGGTTTCCTCTTCTTCCGCTTCTGCAATTATCGAAGACTCACTGATTTTATCTGATGAGGGTATGTAAAGTTATATTTCTTGATTTTTTTTTTTAATCAGTACAATATTCGATATTTCTGTGTTTTATTCACTGATATTTCATGTTTAGTGTTCTATTTTCAACTAAAATTTAGGTTTAAAGTGTATTATTTTTTTTAATTATTTGTAGGTCAGGAAAGGGCAAGAGGTCTTGGAAGTGGTCGTGATGATGCAGTTCATGGTTCAGCTGCGGAAGATAATTCAGACATGATAGTAGAACTTGCTCCACCAAATGCAACAGTTTCCACTTCTTCCGCTTCTGCAAATATCGAAGGCTCACTGATTTTATCTGATGAGGGTATGTAAAGTTATTTTTAAATTATATGTTTTACATGACATTTGATGGTTGTGTTAGTGCTGATTTTTCCCTTGCATTAGCTGCTTTTGTTTTAGTTACCTTACAGAAGCTGCAAAACCTGTTTTCAACTAAAATTTAAGTTTAAGGTGTACTATCTTTTTTAATTATATGCAGGTCAGGAAAGGGGAAGAGGCCGTGCACGTGGTTGTGATGCTGGAGATGGAACAACTGATTAGTTAGAAGAGATTGTATTGATGTTATTGATTCTATATTTGAATCCTACTCTGTTTGCGGTTTTGGTTTTGTTAATTTTTCTTATATAGGCATTAATTATTGCTTAGGAGGAACTTGTTTTGTCCTTAGATGGACATCAAAGATTCATAAGATAATCTAGAACTTCCTGAAAATATCTCAAAGCAAGAGATGATTTCTTTGACTTACATATTTTGGTTATTATGAATCACACATCATGTCTATCGACTTTTTCTATCAAAGGCAAATGGATACTCATAGGATCAACCTATTATATGCAAAAGATCAAATAACATGAGTTTCATATAATCACTAGTTAGGTATATAACACAATTCGAACTCAGCATATTATGTACATCAAATGATTAAAGAGCAGTTACAATTGAAATCTAAGAACATAGAAGAAAAATATGAAAAAGTAAATAATACGAGTTTCTTCTTTTTCTTCTAATCCTCGTCCTTTTTTCTCCTACAAATTTAGTCTTTTTTTTCTTTGAATTATAAGTAGGTTTTCTGAATATCTGGAAATAAAAGTATGAGATTTAATTTCTCAATTTTTTTTTTTTTAAATTGTGTTTCTTTAAAAAAGAATATATATATATATATATATATATATATATATATATATATATATATATATATATGGAATGTATCAAGTAGGAGACTTTTTAAATAAGAGATAAGAGCATTCAATGCTAACCATTTGATTAATCAAGGGAGAGAAATAATAATTATATTAATATTTTAATAAATAATTTAATTTCTCTCTCTTGATTAATCCAATGGTTATGATTGTATGCTCTTATCTCTCATTTAAAAATTCCTCCTACTTGATACATCCCCTATATATATATATATATATATATATATATATATATATATATATATATATATATATATATATATATATATATATATATATATATATATATATATATATATATATATATATATATATATATATATTTTTTTTTTTTTAAAATCATGTGAAATTTGATAGGAATGAACATTTTCATTTTCTTCTCCGGAGAATTATGAAAGTTATGGAACATATTTCATTCTAAGGCACTTTTATTTTTAAAAACAATTTTTTTTGTTTGTTTAAATTTTATAACAAACATGAGAATAAACAATTATACAAACATTCAAGTAGAGAAATAAGTTTAAACTCCCCCATTTTTAAGGGTGACCTTATCTTAGGGGTGAGAGTTTACGAGTGATTTTGGTAAACAATCACTTAGTTTTAAATTTATTGTTTGAAGGACCAAACTAATAAATTCTATGCTACATTGTGTGATTTTTCTAGAAAAATATGTGCGCTAAAGTTGTCATAAATTAAGTATCAATTGTATCCAAAAAAAGGTTATGTAAAAATACAAGTAAAAATTTAAAGGAAACAACAATTTGTCTGAGTCGAATTCATAGTTTGAATAGAAAGAAACAAACAAACTTAGAAAAAATGGAAAAAATTTATTTGCACAAGTAAAATTGGTAGACAGTTTCTTACATTTCCTTCTGCGACACGTTACTCGCTTATGTATGAGTATTTTGAATGTGTATTGAAGTTTACGATGATTTTTCAACATCGAATCTTAATACTAGAATCCCGATTTATAGCATTTGTAAAAACAAATGTCTTCAATGCTCAATTAACTTCCGTTCAATATGTCATTTGCATGTATCACTTGCCTCCCATCAATCTCTACGTGTCTCTAGCGCTTTTAGATAAGATCAAAAAAGGATTACTTGGTTTGATTTTGAAATTACCTCAGTTGAATCTCCTTCAACTTGTCGAGGTAGTCATCTCTAAACTTTTGGAAATTTCGCTAAGTACTAGACCAAAGCCTCAGTAAGTCGAACATTGACATTTCATCTTAAACTTGATTCTAGTCGAATAGTGCAAAATCTTGCTTTATGCTTGTGCACAAGTTTAACCACCTCCTTTTTATCAAGTTAGCAAAGTGAAATTTCTTGGTTCACGAATTTCCCCTAAAATGTAGCTTTTGATTCATTTGAGAAACAAATGGCGTTTTTGTAGTTTCATCACTATTTAAATTTGTCCACTGACGTCACCACCATCATGGCTACTTATTAAAACTTCTTTTCGAGACGTGCGAATTTAGAGAAAACCATAATGGTTCCGATTTCCTAAAAGATCACGGGCCACACACAATCTCAACTTCCTTTTTTTCACTCTTCGTGAATCGTGAGACACTTGTCAAAATGTTTTCTGATTTTCTTGAAGAAAAAATAAAACAAAAAAGTTTTTTTCTAAAGCTATAAATAGCTCTCTTCTTCATTTCTTTTCATTTCTCCTATTTTCTTCTCCTTCTTCACTGGAAAAACTCAGAAAACTTCAAGCTTTTTTCTGCAAAACTTCAATTTTTTGATAATCTTTAATCATTTAAACTTAAATGGCGTCTAAATCAACTTCAGAACAAAAGATTCCTCTTGTTGTTTCCATTAAAACGTCCATTTTCGCTATATCAACCGTATGTTCCTGAACCTCTCCTCTTGAGAAAAAAGCCCTAATTTGAGAATCTCATGTATTAAACCGTTTGACCATTTATGATACACGCATGTTTTTTTTAGGTCATTTCCCTAGTCTTAACATGAATGTAGAAAAGGTTAACGAGATTTTCACCTGTTAGGACCGTACCAAACCTCTCGCGGCTGTAAATAAACTTTTACTGAATATTAGTGCGTCGACCGATGAGATACCGGTGAATCTTGCCACTTTTTCTTGAGAAAACCTTGATCTTCAATCCTTTAACATTTCTATTCTTCGGGGATGATTTGTTATTCTAATTTGAGTGACGTAAATCCGATGTGATAGGGATGCTTGTGGAAGATTCACCATGATCAGAGAAGGATTCTTCATATCGTGACTAGAGAGGTGTGAGATTCAATTCGAAGATGTATTTGTGGTATTTATATCTTTTGAAGTTGGAGGGATTTGCAGTCTATGCGAAGAATGTTTCATGTTTTATACTCTTCGTCTAACAGTCTGACATCTATAGGAAGACATCCACAAAGTACTGCAATGAAAGTCCATTCACCCATCAATGGAAGTCAGGATTCTGAAATGAAAAAAAGACGATGATAGGAATTGGTCTTGAGGCCCGAGTCAGTTTTACCGGAGTCCCGTGGTGGGCGCCAATGTTCTTGCAAAAAAAATCAACTGGTTAGTTCTCTAGATGTTGGTCAAGAAGAACCGCAAATGCTTAGGGAAATAGTGAGAATCCGCGTTTATGGGAGAAGAAATAAGTAACCACAATTTTTGGATTCCTCAAGGTTTTCACGCGTGGGCCTGTACTACTTTATATCAGATTCCTCGCCCCCTTTTATCCTCAATCATGAGGGTGTAAACTTAATTACGTTCATGACCGTTAATAATTTAACAAAATCTACTAACCAATTGCAACACACTCCATTAACCATTTGTAATGGATTTATGAGTGTTGACTAACCCTTTGGGTATTGTAATTGAAATATGCTATTAGATGCAACTTCCAAGAGTTCGAAATGGGGAGTGTTAGAACAAGATGGAGAATCTATGTTCAGAATCTGATTTTGATGATAACAAACATATATTTTGTGAGAAACAATTTTATTACTAATAGTTTCATTTAGTGTGCATATACTATGCTATAAGTCTTATACAAGATTCATCAGAAAAAGAGTACAACAAATACATCAGAAACTGGCTCAGATATGAAATCAAACATCCAGAAGATTGATGAAACTAAACATCATTCATCAGATGTTCTGATTATGAATACGTCAAACAAGCCCAGACAGCAAATCAGAAGTAAAGAAGCAACAATGAAGAACAAGACCATTCAGAAGAATATGCAACAACAACAGTATCACAAGAAGCTAGAATTCAACGAGACAATCTTCAAAAAGTTAAACAACAATATCAAAGCTCACATACAACAAGCAAAGAATCCGAAAGTACATTAGAAGAATCAAAAGAATTGAAAAAGAAATATCAATATACATTAAGATCCGTTACAATAAGGCGATCACATGAACAAAAGATCAGAAGTTCTGATAGAGCAATGCAGTGACATACAAAATGCAAACAACAAAAAAGTCACTCATGAACCAATGAAGAATCTACAACTCAGCATACAAATTAAATAAAATACAAAGCTTAGAATCAAATGAGAAGCCGTTAGAAACATCATCATAAGCAAAACGGTTGCAACATTAAATGGAACAACTCTCAAGGTTGATTGAAGAAGCAAGTCACATGCAGCGCGTTGGAAAGACAAGCTTAACCAAAGAAGAACTCCATCAACTGTAGTCATCATGCTAAGGATAAGGTTATGTCGTGAACACATGTAGCCAATCAAAGCAAAGCATTCAAAGCCATCTTCAACTAGATTGCAACGGTTATATTCTAACGGTAACACATCAAGCTATAGATAGAACAAACTTTAAACTTAAATATGTGTAACTGAGGAGCATAGTAAGTGTGAGTCCATGGGGGATCTGAGGAATCCATCTACAGTATGCAACCAAAAGAAATATACATGAGAGAAAATCAGTAGAAAGTAACTGGGCATGAAAAGCTTGATTGAAGAAATATGAAGCCATGCGCCCATGTATGCATCTGAGTATGCATCCAGAGTGAGCATTAAAGTATTTATCCAGAATACATCTACAGAGTGAAGAACAATAAATATCTTAGGAGAAAATCTGTAGTGAGAAACTGAGCATGAAAGCATAAAAAAGAAGAAATGTTGAAGTCATACGTCAGAAGTTACACAGAGGCAACTTACACGAAGTGTATGATGAATCAAATGTTGAAATACACATCACATGCCTACAAGAAGAATCTCAGAAAATGAAGAAGAAGAAAATCTGTTGTTAAGCAGTATCCTCCGATGAATTAGTAGATATCCAAAAATACTTGATCATAGCAATATGTTTTGCCAATAAAAAATTTAAGAAATAGAAAAAATTTTAAAAAATAAATAAACTCATATAAATATATTGTCCGTATAATTTAATTTTAGAATAATATTTATTTACTAAACTACAACAACTATAACATAATCGCCCTTCTTTTATTCTTCTACCGTTTTTTTAATTATTTTTTACAAATGTCATTTAAGTCTTCATTTAGTTTGTGTAATGAAAACAATTCGACTGTGCATATCTCTTTTATTAAAAACTAGTAACAAACCCGTGCATACGCACGGGTTCTGATCGGACACGCGCATTGTTTTAACATATAGTAATTGTTGTTTATAAAAAATACATCAATAAGAATAAAATAAATATTTGAAGTACAGAAATATTTGTATTTAAAGTAAATTATAAGCGGTTTTTCAAAATAAAATTGTAAGTAATTGTTTAACAACTAAAATGTAGGATTAGAAAAAGAAATTAAAAGAGTCAAAACGTAAAAATAAATTGTGACATCAAAAAAGGTTTTTTTTAAAACAAAGTTGAATTTCGAACAACTACTAAGGAAATAATAAAACAAAAATATATGTGCATTCGCACGAGTACTGGTGTCGTACGCGCATTTGTTGACATATTTAAAAAAAATTAATAAATTTCATATTTCAATATTTGAATCAATAATTTCGTTTTTCCCATTTTTTTATAATTTTTACAATAAAAAAGTAAAATTTATTATTTTCACTCAAAATATCAAAATTAATTATACTTTTCATAATTAGATACCAAAGCTTCAAGCAAGGTGAATTTATGAATTTATTCATATTAAATGGAATTTATGCAATGAAATTAATCAAATAATTAAAAATAAAAACCATTAAATGTTGTATTAAATAAATAATTATTATAGTCTTTTAGTAATAAGAATTGTTGGAACTCATAAAAAATCTTTTAGTAATAAGAAATGCTGCATGACTTTCTAGGTTATACCAATTGTTGGTTTCTGTTGCACACTTTAGATGAATGTAATTGAGAAAAAAAAGCTTGTCTTGTTTCATTACCTCTCCTTAATTTTAAATCTTGGTTTTATAATTTTGAATATGTAACTGAATTGTTAGTTAACCTAATTGCAATGAGGTGTTGTTCCACGAGGAAAACCCTCACAAAATTACGTTTACAGTAACTTGTTTTCAAGTTGTTTGATTTTTCTAATGGTTTATTAATTTTGGGAAATATCGCTTGTACTAAAAGATTGGGTACCTTGTGAGTTATCCAGGATGGTCTAATATGTATTCAATTAGTTGATAGAGTACATTAAGATCAAAGAAAACTAACTGAATCTGAACTTACATGTATCGTAGAATCTGAAAACTGATAATTGAAGTATTACAATAGCTCTGCTTAGCTACTTATAACAACTAACCATTATAAATCACAGAATTATATATTTGCACAACATTGACATTTTCTAAGTGAATTCCATCAGTGTTGGGACTTAGTTTTGAAGCTGTAATGTAAAATGAATCTATATGGACATTATTGCAGCCTTCATCTGATACGGAACTGAGGACTGTTCTTCACCTTTAGTCCTTGCACAATCAAGTTGGAACTCATAAATAATCTTATGGCCTGTATCATGCATAATTATTTTAGTCTTTTGCTAAGTCCACGACTTTTTCCAATAAATATTATAGTTTGAAAGTAAGGGATGATCTTCTCATTTTTATCACTCTCTTCTATAAATTCTAGAATTATAGCCATTGTAAATAATCAATTCATTTCTATATTAATAAAGTTAATATAGAAAAGTCTTAGAAGCCACAAGTAATTGAGAATCAAATTTAGTGAATCGTATTATGGTTACGGATCTCATGGAGACAAAACAACTTGAATGAATATGTATCATCATAAACTCGTTCAAATACGCAGTGGCTTTACATAGAAACAGAATAACAGTGTGAAATTGTGTTAGGCTACATATTAGATCTCTCAATTATGGTTTGAATACAATACGTCGCAGCTAGTGAGCCCCTGGTTATTTATACACAACTAAATCAACTCTAACATGAACCTCTCAAATTATTTCTTTACCAAAAAATCTGTTAATGAAACTTGGCTACATGCGCAAATTATGAGAGATGGTTTTTATTGCAGTAGGCATCCGTAAGTACAGCTTACTTCAACGTCAAACTTATAAAGCATGCTTCATAAAAGACATAGAAATCTATGTAAGCTACATTTCAGATAGTGTTTTTATAATCATACATAGCAGGGTTTGAATGAAATCAACAGTGGCTCTGCGCACCCTGTTGCTTTTGTGATTTAATGTGTGAGAATAAATTTATGCCATGCATATGCTTGAACTTGGGCTATGATGGGATAAACCACTCGATTTTCAGCTTATAGCATATGGGCTTATCATGACAACCGCTTATGGATATGTTATTTCTATAACAAAGATAAAATAAATTTAAGTTGTTTTCATATAAGTTATTTTGGAGGGCTTATGAAAGTAAGCTAAAAACAGCTTATCAATATGTGATAAGTTATTTTCATAAGTTCTCTAAAACAGTCTCACAAGTTCTTATTAAAGTAGATAAGCTCAAATAAATCAATCCAAGCAAACCATTAAGCCCTTGTAAATATCATAACGGAAAATGATCCGGATGGAAAGTAAAAATATAAAATTAAATAAATGAATCATATCATACTTATTGAGAGACGTAAAAGAGTGACCCGAGTTAAACTTGCCAAGCACCAGATTTGTTGTTTCTTCTTCTCCACTGCAAGACCATAGCAAAGAACCTTAACCAAAATGTTTTCATTTCAACAACCAAGCATCAAAGAATGAATGATTCAATATATATGCTGCCAACTGCAAAGTCAATTGGGCCCAAATATCCCACATCTGTAAAACACAGAGACGTCAGAGTCTGATCTTAATGCCACTGATTGGTGCTTCTTTGGACCTGCAGTGTTTCGAAATGAAATGTCGCGTGCGATGAACCCTCTACCATTTACAGCTGCATAGGAAAATGAAAATTAAGTTAAGAGAATTTGGTCAGAGTTCCGTTTCCGTTATTATTTTTTCTCATAACAGCCTCAACAGATTTCCGGTATTTTTGAAGGCCATAACCATATGAACTTGAAAGACCTTTTGCCTTGAAGAAGCTTATTCTAGATAGTAAAACCTGCATTAAGAAGGTTTATTTTGAAATGAGGCTAAAGTATTCATTTTGAACTACAAAAAGAAACATAACAGTGAGTATAATTTTCTTATAATTAAAATCAATAAAGAACTAAACATTATCAAATAATGACTTCAATTATGTTGAGGAAAAAATTGTATTATTAAGAAAACACATATGACTTACTTTTAACCTCAATATTCTAAAGTTCAACCATTGTCTATAACTAAAATGTATTAAGGGAGTTGTCAAATGATTTTGTTTTCTTGGCTTACCAGACGTGCGTTTCTAATTTGAAGCTCATTCTCTTTCCACGCAAAGCTGCAGAAAACTGAACTCATGTTAGATCAGTATAATCATAGTGCATAAAGTGAAGAAAATAGATCAGAGAGTGTAGGTTACCCCATGACAAGAAGTGTAAAATTCCAAGCTATGGTAGCAAGTGAAGCTGCAGATGGTAGGCTCTTAGCAGTCCACGAACAGATATGATTGACTCCGGAAATTTCTGATACAATACAGCTATAGTGATCAAATAGAGCGAACATTTCTGACTATGTGCTTTGGTATAAAGTACACAAGCAATGATATAGATTATACAAATTCATAAAATGTTAAAAGCTAAAATAACATAGTATTCTATACACCTAAAGTCTTCAATCTTCATCATCCTGTTTTCCAGTGCCACAACCTACAAAAAAAACTGTTATATGTACAACTAAAACAAACATGTTCAGATCTCAACTTTCAGATAAATAAAAGCCAAGCAACATGCCTCAGTACCATGTGCCAAACCGACTTGTATCCATCAAGCCATATCCATAACGTTGTCGACAACCTAAAACCGTATCAGCCAATAATTCATCAGCTAATACAGAAACAAAATTTGGAGGAAAAATGATTTGTGAAAGCAATATTAATATTCAAAATTTTACAAGTAGTTATAGTTATCATCATTTAAATTTAAAAAATTTAGAAATAAAGCCAAAAAAGAAAAGGAAGAAAACAAAAAGGAGCCTTTACTACTAAAATAAGTAACCCTTAACACTTTCTCCATACCATAATTGCATAACAACTTAAAAAATAGATAGCAGCAATGAATTGATATATGTAGCAGCCATGTAGCTACCAAGCAGAGAATTAGTCACAGTAGTTTATTGATAGCAGTAGTATATTCCTATTTCTTTCATCACAGAACATGTTGTAAGGGCTGAAAAATACTTGGTTGTTGTTTGTAGAGTAAAGTGAAGATTGAAGAAGTCTACAGAACATGACATTATTTTGCATGGAAAAGTGTTAACTATTACCTCACATGGAATACATGAAACAGTTATAAAACTAACTTACTGGACTTCAATGGTCCAAATTCATAATAAGCATTAACCTGTTTATCACATTATAAATACCAAAATTCAGTAAAGAAAATATCAACTTAAATTACAAGATTGAAGAATTCCAATTGAAACTAATGATAAAACCAGTCATCCAAAGACACAAAGACACGCTTTTATGACTAAATTTACATTGGAATCACTTGAACTACAAATGTAAGAATTTCTTAGATATTAAAAAGGTTTCATTTTTCAATAACCATTTTTCAATAATCATAAGAATATCACTCAAAAAGAAGACACAGGACAAAGAGATTGGGTATTCAAATTAAGCATGGCTGGAAACATGAAGAATTTTCCTACAGGCATAGAGTTCTTGTGCCATTGCAAAAATAAAAACGGGATTAGAACTTAAAAGTAGTTTATTTGAGTAAACGGGTAAATTTACTTCCACATTAATTCCGGAATTTATGAATGATTCAGAGTTAGTCCTTAAATCCACAAAACAAATATCATGCTAGTCCTTTAACCTACTCAACCATACATTCCAGAAAAACTAATATCATTTAAATCATCATAAATTTTATAATCAAATCTCAATATAATAAGAAGAAAAGTAATAAGAAACTGAATACAAAAACTCCATACCCATTATTGAAAACCATGCTACCACCACCAAACTCAGCCATAAAATCATCAAAATCAGGTGATTTATTCATCGAACTTCTACTCCCCGTCGCATGCAATCCACCAATATTACCTAACAAATCATCAAAACCAACACTTTTTTCATTCCCTCCACCGAAAAAAATGAAAACCTAATAATGTCAGTGCCAAAAATTTGTTAAAAATACTTACATGTTTATAAAAAAACAATCGTTAGGGTTAGGGGTTTGCCATCTTGAAGTGGAAAAAGAGTTTAGAGATTTGATATATTGAGGGTTAGGGTTTCCTTCCCAACTTCAATTTCACTCTGTTAGTTTTCGTGGAAGAAGAAGGAAAAAGAAGTAGAAGAAGAAGAATGAAATAGTTCGTGAAAGAGAAAGAGAGAAATGAAGAGAGAGAATGGGAGTAAGGACAAAAGAGAGAAAGAAGAAATTAATATTTGAAATTGAGATAATGACATACAGCTAATATCATTTGTTTAGAATAAATTAGAAAAGACATTTTTTGCCCCAAAAATATTAATTTAGACTAAGATAACAAAAGGGTATTTTAGTGAAATCCAGAACATTTTTTGCCCCAAAAATATTAATTTAGACTAATCTGTTGTTAAGCAGTATCCTCCGATGAATTAGTAGATATCCAAAAATACTTGATCATAGCAATATGTTTTGCCAATAAAAAATTTAAGAAATAGAAAAAATTTTAAAAAATAAATAAACTCATATAAATATATTGTCCGTATAATTTAATTTTAGAATAATATTTATTTACTAAACTACAACAACTATAACATAATCGCCCTTCTTTTATTCTTCTACCGTTTTTTTAATTATTTTTTACAAATGTCATTTAAGTCTTCATTTAGTTTGTGTAATGAAAACAATTCGACTGTGCATATCTCTTTTATTAAAAATACAAATGGGAGGCGACTGTATGTCAGAATTCATATCGGAACAGGACTAAATCGGTAATAAAAAGAAAAAAAAAACAAATTAACAATAGATTAAATTGTAATTATTGAAGACTATATTGTCACAACCAAAATTTTAACTTTTCAATGGCGTGTCAAATAACAAATCTCTAAGCCAATTATGACATTTTTTTACTAAAGTAAAGTTAGCTATCTTTTTTTTAGTAGGATAAAGAAGCTGGCACCTATTTTTAGACCAAATCATATTACGAGTAAATAATAGACTGTTAAAATTGAAATTTTTTATCTCTCCTATCTTTACTAGGTTGCTACTTTAATCCGCTTCTTGCACCTGCTAAGTCTGACTTCACTTTATTGATAGTTATTTGCACATACACATTGATCAAATATAGTAATACTATCTCTCAAATGAAACTCTTTTCCCCTCTCATTGTTTACCTATGAGCAAAAAAGCATTTCCGCGTTTTTTACTCTCTCCCCTCTATATTTGTCTTCTTGCTCATCAATGGTGGTTCACGTCTCTCTCTTTCTTAATTACGTACCAAGTAATATATACACAAAAGTTACTCAGAACACGCATAGAAATTTGAGAAGAGCAACAGAAAAGTTACTTTTTTCTTTGTGATATGAAGGTAACCATGGTAGCAACTATCATTCTTCTTGCATTTTCACTCCTGGGCATAATGGTTGGAGCAGAGAAGGTTGCACCTTTCCCTCCGCCACCGAATGGTCCGCCTTCCCCTCCAAATCCGATAGTTATTACGGATTACAGCCCTCCGCCACCACCTCTTCCTCCCCCACCACCGCAAGCTTCTCCTCTGGCTGCATCCCGGTTCTCAAGGGTAATGATTATTCTCATATCTGTTGCAGCTGTGGTTGGAGCACTTATTCTGATCGTCCTTATTTTGATCTTCTTTGAAATCTATCTATTGTACAAAGAAGATCAGCTTCTGCTCAAAAACAGCGGCCACGGTGAACCTAGAGGCGATCAGATCAGCCCTGAGCAGGTTTTGAATCAGGTAAAAAAACCTACACGCACTGTGTCCTTGTTGCTTTTATGCTTAAGCCTCATCAGAAACTGAAAAAACAGTATCTGGTTTAGTAGGAGCTAGCTAGTTTTCTCTTGTTGTAGGTATTAGTTTTCTTATTGTAATATTTTGGTGTATTTTTTAAAATTATTTGCAGGTCGGGGAAGGGGAAGAGACGGTGGTGGACGTGGTTGTGTGATGCTAGCTGTAGGTGGAGCAAATCAAAGTTATTTATTATATATTTGCAGTTTGAGTTTTGTTAATTTTTCTTATAAAGACATTATTGTCTAGGATGAACTTTTCTTGTCCTTATATGTTTGAAACTTCTTGAAAATCAAAGCAACATGATTTATTGGGTTAATATATTATAATCACACATCATGTCTTTCTACGTTTACTATCAAACAGAGGCAAATGGTTGCATACAGATTACAAAAGTCATCAGAATTTGTATCGGTAAATAGTATCAGACCCAAATACCCAGTTTCGATTAGAAGTATTTGTGACACAAATAGTAAAGGGATATGTATAACATCAACATTTTGTATACAAAAGATAAGATGATACGAGTTTCGCCTAATCACTAACTGTTAGGAAGGATTATAACATAATTCTAACTCAACATTTTACGTACATTAAGTGATTGGTGTACTGATTTTTGTATTAATCTTTCAACGTTTTTTTTTCTTTTTCTGATTACTCAAAGTGCACGAGCTTCTAAAGATATTTGCAAATCTTATATATGTTCTTTTTTTACTTAAAAAAATGAATGCAGTGATTGGGATCATGATAATCGAAGTGCTAAGTTTGACGGAAAACTCTTATATGAAAAAACACATGGTATTTTATTTTTGTTATTTGAGTAGCATGAGGAACAAATTTGTATGAAAAAGTTTATTTTTTTGGTAGATTAATATTATGAAAGCGACTTTTATATTAAAGTGATTATAACTATAGTTGTTTTCTCTAATCACATCTAAAATACTGATTTGAATATTAACTTTATCCATTTTATGAGATCATTGAGAGGTTCACTAGACGCTTTTGATTATGGAGTTAAAGCAACTTCACTATAATCATATGGCATTCTAACAAGTGGCAAATTTGGCAATGTATGTACCTTTATCATCAAAAGTACTATGTATACTATCTTATTACTTTAATTACTTAATTAACTGAGGTAAGCTTTCGTTAAAGTGAGATATTTCTTTATTTTAAGGATTCTCCAATGATGATCTCAAGAAGTACATTAGATTGAGAGCCTTAGAGTCCCCAACAATGCTTCTCTCTTTGACCATGCATGGAATCTTTAGAAGGTTCAAAGACACAACAACTCCTATACATGTTCTCTCTTTGGCCATGCAAGAAATCTCTAGAGGGTTCAGTGATACAACTCCTTTAAATGTCATATTTGACATGAAATTAAAGTCAAATTAGAGAATGTGAGAAGATCAAAAGCGCTACTTTTGATTCTTTCCACGCTCTTCTGATCCACCAGCTAACAATTCTACATCAATGCCTTCAAGTGGAGGATCTCACTATAGGAGAAAAGTTATATATATATATATATATATATATATATATATATATATATATATATATATATATATATATATATATATATATATATATATATATGTGGTGGCATCTCTTAACCTATAAGATACTCATAAACTATAAATACTTAGTTGTTTTATTGTTAAAGATTTTCTTTTATTGTCAAACATACTTAAATGTGAGTATTTGCAAAAGTGAGTTAATAAAATGTGTGAGTAGTTTCAATCTATTTTGGAAATTGGATTTGTAAAGAAACAAGTTGTGAAGTGGTGATTTGTGAAGTTAAAACAAAATAGAATGTAATTTTGATGTATTATGGTTTTTGTTAATGATAATATAAAATTAGTCATAAAAGATAAGGATGTAAGAATCTGAATCAGCAAAAAATTTAAAATCTTGTCTTTTAAAACAAACGCTTATTTAAGCCAATTAGACACCCTTACAAATTGTTTTCTACAAATAATTGGCATAATCTAGCTTAATTAATTTTGGTTAGAATTAATTATAAGAAAAAAAATCTGAATTAGCATAACTATTTTTAATCGATAATAATTATAAATATCTAAATATTGCTTGAGATTTACTTTGATTATTTTACAGTAATATTATAGTCGAATAGTTAGGAAATATATTGTGGTTAATTCTTAGCAAAACTCCAACTAACTCAATTTGCTAGATATTTACTTCGAACCAGCTTCTATTCTTGTCACAGCTAATTGCTGATATTCTAGTGGCCACACACCTATTGTTTTGAATAGAACACAACATGCAGTGTATGATATATAGAAACACTAAAACATGCATATCATCATATATAGACTACAAACATAATACGATACACTAATCCGATCATACAAACACCAACATTATGAATTAGCATAAAGTAACATGCAAAATAACAACATCATGTATCACCATCAATTTCATACATATAACAAAATACAAAAAACTCTAATTCCCTTTTCATGATTTTCTTTTACCCCTTCAAAGGTAATCTATCTAGGAACTCACCTCTAGGAAGAGGTTTGACAAAGAAATTGAAATGAATTGGTGAAAATGATGATGATTGTGATCTTTCCATGAACTTTCAATACTAGAAAATTCGATTTTAGTGACCGATTTCGAGACTAAAACATTTCGGCACACTAAAAAAAACACGCGAAACAACGGAGGTTATTATGGGTTTTTATTAGCATCTTCTTATGGTAACTATTTTGTTAGAAATGCTTAGATTTAATCATATGGTGATTAATAAAAATGTTTGGTTTAATTTTCAAGTTTTATTTTCGCTCTTTTGTTTTTTCAGTAAATTCTATGTCAATAGGCCTATGAAGTTTTTAGATATGCATTAATTATATATCAATTGATGAAAATTTGATTATTTAAATATTTTATGTTTTTAATATATTTTAACATTTTACGGAGGTTTTAAACCTCCGCACGTAAACCGCCCCAATTTGTTAAACCCTATACCAACGGTCATCAGTAACTCCCATACCACAGATAAACTATGGCAATCGTATAAGCGGGGTTTTTAAAACTCTCACAAAACAATTTGCGGAGGTAAAAAACCCTAGCTATATAGACACGTTTTTTGTAGTGACACTGTGACGATCGAATTTTAGTCACCAAAATTTAATATTCACAAGTTAAGTTTAAGTAGTCACTAAATTGATCACTAAAATAAATCAGCTACCAATTTTTAAATAAAATTTAATTTATATAAAAAACCAGAGACTGAAATTTTGGTCACTAATATATTTTTTCCTATTTTCTAGTCTTCTTGATTAAGTTACTATTTTCCTTCCTATATTTTTAACATTTTAATTCTCTTTTAATTTTTAATTTTTAGTAAAAGTTTTATTTTTTTATTGTTTTAATAAATAAAAAATATATTTATATAAAAAATAATATTATTTTATATTTTATATTTCCATGAAGTGAATTTTATTTTCGTTATACAATATTTGTGTGTATAATGAATTTGCATAGTAAAATCAAATTTATATAATATTTTTTAAAATTTTATTTAAAAAAATTTATTTTCTTTATTATATGTATAAATATTTAAATATAAAATAATAAAAGGTATTAAGTGGTTTAGTGGTAAGGCCTTATTAAAACTCGTGGAAAATAAATGGTTGTAAACTCAGTCCCAAAATAAATACTAAAATTGCTAGGTTTGTCAACTTTTAATTTTATTTTACTAAAAAGAATACTAAAATCAGTCTTTAAATTCGGTCGCTAAATTGTCGTCATTAAATTCATCACAAAAGTTCAGCGACTAGGATTTTTAATTTCATCCGGAAAATGGATGGTCGCTAAATCAGTCGCAAAATATTTTAATGATCAATTTGAAAGCTTTTTTAAGTCTCTAATTCGATCACTAAAAACAAATTTTCTAGTAGTGGAAGGTGATAAAAATTGGTTAAGAAGATGAGATGAAATCATTGTGTTGATGATGAAGATCTTCCATGTTCCTCTTCTTCTTCCCCTTCTTTATTTTATTTTCTCTCTTTCTTTCATTTTCACGTATTTATAAACAATGTATACCAGGGACAAATCCATAAACTTTAAATAACGGGGGAATATATATAAATTTATTTTAACTCCACTTTATATTTATATATGTAAATATTTATTTTCTTATAATTTATTTGATTTAATTAAAATTAAATATTTTTTTATTTTTAACAACTTAAAGATATTCTATATTAGTAACTTACTAGCAAGATACTTGTGCGTTCGCAAGGGTAAATTTATTTAATACGATATATATTTTATTTAGATATAGATATAAATTTAAAATGATTTATTTAATTATAAAATTAATAATAATAATAATATAAATTTAATTTTTACATTTGAAAATAAATATTTTGTATCTCAAATAAAGACAATTGTTAATTAAAATAAAATGAGTATTTTGCAGATAGTGACTCGTGAAAAAAATAAAAATTTTGCCATTTGAAAATAAGAATTTTGTGTCTCAAATAAAGACAATTGTTGATTAAAATAAAATATATATTTTGTTGATATTGGCCCGTGAGACAAATAGAAATTTTGACATTTGAAAATAAGAATTTTGTGTCTCAAATAAAGACAATGGTTAATTAAAATAAAATATGTATTTTGGTTATAAATGTTCGTGAGAAAAATATAAATTTTGATATTTGAAAATAAGAATTCTGTGTTTCAAATAAAAATAGTTGTTAATTAAAATAAAATAGATATTTTGCTTATAACCTGTGAGAAAAGTAGAAATTTGATATTTAAAAATAATTTTTTTATTAATTGTAAATAATTTTTTCATAATCATAAAATAATTATGTTTTCGGTTTATTAAATTTTATGTGTTTCATTTCATTCCATTAAAAAATTTAATTAATTTATTTAGTTATTCTTAGAATAATAAAAAAAAAAAGAGAAAATGAAGAGAAAAAATGTTACTAAAGGAAAAAAGAATTCATTATTGCATTATCATGTGTCACCACATGATAGCCTTGTAATGATATTAATTTGGAAGATTATGTGTTTATTCTTTTAACCTTTAGAAAATGCAAATAATTTTTAAGTGAAGAACAAAAATAGTAGTGTAGATGCATACTTTCTAATAATAGTTATATAGTTGATGATAATTATTATTCTCTTATATAATTTTTCACAATATTTATGCATGGTGATAATTTGTTATTAATAGTATTATAGATTAATCTAAAATAGTATATGATAATCTAAAATAATTCATGATATGTTTACTTATTGCTACAAACTTAATGAAAAGTTCAATCTCTTGATAGATTTTAAAATTTAATTTGCACCATATAATAATATAATAAATATTATCACATCATTATCATATAATGAGACATTAAATCAATTAGAATAAAATAAAATTGATGAAAGAGACAATGATGGTATATCGTTTATGATCAAAGCTTCTTTCAGTAAATATAGTTAATTAACAATTACCATCTGAAATCTTTGGATCATCTTTCCTACCAATGCCATGTCACAAAGACGGTTTAGAATATAATTTACCCGTGGTTGGGTAATGATGTTAATCTTTCTCTTGAGGAATTCAAGAGCTTTGGGAGTATTCAAGAAAAGGTGAAAAACACCAACATTAAAGCTAATCTAAATACAATATGGATAGCTTTAATTTGGTGTACTTGGAATATGAGAAATACAATTATTTTTTATAACGGTATTTTTAGTTATGATGAGGTGATATCAAACATTATGTATTTTTCATGGAGGTGGGTTTATAATAGGGAATCTCCAAGTAGGACCAATTTTTACAATTGGTATAAATTACCATTACTTTGTAACAAAGCTTCCTAGTGTGTTCTCGATGTAAGGGTTGCACCCGTAATGCGATATCTTATATTCAATTGCTTATTAAAAAAAACAATTAACTAGTTATATCAAATTCAACATATATAACTAGTTAAATAATATAAATATAGTGGAGGCATCATCCCACATCATACATAATGTCGGTCCGTCCCGGTGTATACGATGCAGTGTATGAATAATAATTTTCCATTAATTAATTGTAATACAAGTCTCCATTAAAGCCAGAAGCTCATGCACTGTACTTGACTATAATGATACTAGTATTAGCTCATATAATATAAATAAGGTTATAATTTTGAATACTGTGTGCTAGCAAAAGTGTGTACGATGTGTTAAGATTAGAATGTAATGCTTTGTATTTTAATATAATGTGGTATGACATACTTGATAACTTATAATAAGTACTACTAAGTAAGGTCGTCTCAAGTTTTTGGAGGCCTTGTGTAGAATAGTCATCGTTTAACTATACAAAATTAATAGAACCCCTATGTACTCATGAAGGATAGAAAAACACTTAGAAAAGGGGGGGTTTGAATAAGTGTAGTCTTAAAAACTTGAACGATAAAGACAAATTGCACAGTTATTTTTATCCTGGTTCGTTGTTAACTAAACTACTCCAGTCCACCCCCACGGAGTGATTTACCTCACCTGAGTATTTAATCCACTAATCGCAACAGATTACAATGGTTTTCCACTTAGCCCACGACTAAGTCTTCTAGAGTATCCTGATCACAACCTGATCACCCTAGGAACAAATGCTTAGACACAAGCTAAGACTTTCTTAGAGTATCCTGACCACCACGTGATCACTCTAATTACAACTGCTTAGACACAAGCTAAGACTTCCTAGAGTATCCTGATCAACACTTGATCACTCTAGTTACTTACAAATTAATGTAATCAATTCTAAGAGTATTACAAATGCTTCTGAAAAGCTATAATCACAACAGTGATATTTCTCTTAACGTTTAAGCTTAATCTCACTAATATATTACAACAGCAATGTAGTGAGCTTTGATGAAGATGAAGTTTCTGAGCTTTGAGTTGAACAGCGTTTCAGCAAGTTTTTCAGAATAAGTTCGTTCAGAATTGGTTAACCTTGCTTCTCATCAGAACTTCATATTTATAGGCACTTGAGAAGATGACCGTTGGGAGCATTTAATGCTTTGCGTATTCCGTACAGCATTGCATTTAATGTTTCACGCTTTTGTCAACTACCTCGAGCCTTGTTCACGCTGTGTCTACTGACGTTGCCTTTAATAGCTTCCAACGTTCCTTTTGTCAGTCAGCGTAGCCTGCCACCTGTACTTTCTTCTGATCTGACGTTTGTGTATACAACGTTTGAATATCATCAGAGTCAAACAGCTTGGTGCATAGCATCTTCTTGTCTTCTGACCTTGAAGTGCTTCTGAGCGTGATACCATGAGAACTTCAGTGCTTCTGCTTCTGATCTCAAGTTCTTCTGATGCTTCCATAGACCCATGTTCTGATTCTGCCTTGACCATCTTCTGATGTCTTTCCAGACCATGTTCTGATGTTGCATGCTAAACCTTCTGAGTCAAAGCTTCTGAGCGTTGATTTGTGCATACTCTTTATATATTTCCTGAAAGGGAAATTGCAATGTATTAGAGTACCACATTATCTCACACAAAATTCATATCCTTGTTATCATCAAAACTAAGAATATTGATCAGAACAAATCTTGTTCTAACAATCTCCCCCTTTTTGATAATGACAAAAACATATATAAATGATATGAATTTGCGATCAGAAAGAATGGGCGGCTAAAGACAATTTACACAGCTATAGCATAAGCATGTGAATATGTCTCCCCCTGAGATTAGCAATCTCCCCCTAAGATGAATAATCTCCCCCTGAAATTAATACTAGAAGAATTTTATAAATAAAAGACTTCCCTGAGTATTTCAGTAGAGACGTTCACAGTGCTTGATCTTCAGAACATTCATGACTTCTGATTTATGCTTCCATAGGACAGCTTCAGAACATTGAATTTCTTTAGATCCTCAGAACATTCACAGCTTTTGATTCCTGCTTCCATCGGACAGCTTCAGAACTTGAATTTCTTTAGATCTTCAGAACATCCACAGCTTCTGATTCTTGCTTCCATTTGGACAGCTTCAGAGCTTGAATTTCTTCTTGTCGCGGGCGAAAAATCGTATCCTTTTTTCGGGATGAGACACCTGATGCCTTCTTTGGGCTCGAGTGCTCAAAAAAATGATTTTTCTTTGTTTCGACCAAACTTTTTATTATTTCCAAAGTAGGAAAAGGAAAAAAGCTGCAATAACCTTAAAAGTGGGGGAGAGATCTTTGGGTAAGAGGGTTGGTTATACGAAGGGAAGGTATTAGCACCCAACGTATCTATAGTACTCTATAGGCTTTTTTTTGTGTTTGTTTCATTCTATGTTATGGTGGAGGTTCTTGTGAGATAGGTGGGACCTAAGGTGTTTGTTTGATTATGCTCGCAAAGATCATCGCGATCCTCTGCATACATATCCCTTAGAGGGAATCAGAGCATCTGTAGCTCGGGGTCTACGGGTGCTAAGGTTTGAATGGTTTGAGGGAGAAGTTTTGCTCGCCAAGGATACGACCTTGTGCCTACGTATTCTCAAAGGGATGTTGAGAAAGTCAGAGCAATCGTAGTTCCCACTTATGCTAGTGGAAGCAAAGGATAAGAGACATATGTCATCTCAATGTTCGATGTATCTAATCTATATCATCACATACATCTGTTTGTTTTTGTTTGAAAATCTTTTCATTATAAGCCCTGGGCCATGCCACTTATGGTGCTTAGAATGATAAAGATGCTTTTTAGCCAGCCTTGTGGCAAAAACTTTCAATAAAGTCAGCCTTGTGACAAAAAGTTTTGATTAATCAGCCAGCCTTGTGGCAAAAGTTTCAATGAAGTCAGCCTTGTGACAAAAACTTTGATTAATCAGCCAGTATGGTGGCAAAAAGTTTGATTGATTAGCCAGCCTTGTGGCAAAAAGGTTTGATTGATTGGTTGATTGATTGTTCGTGATGATATAGAAGAGATACTCCTATCATAGAGATGATAAATGTCTAATCTCCTAGGGTATTTGATTTGGATATTGGGGATGCTTATAAGAAGCCCGTGGGTCCTTGTACAAAGCCCAAGAGGAGGCTATCCGAGGGTCCTTGCATTGTAAGTCCAAGAGGAGGCTATGGGAGGGACTATCGAGGGTCCTTGCATTGTAAGCCCAAGAGGAGGCTATGGGAGGGACAAGTCGTTTGTACGAAGCCCAAGAGGAGGCGTGGTATAGTTGGTTTGAGCTCTTAGAGCGATTTCACCGGGAAACCATACTCTATGTCCTAACCTAAACTAGTGGAGATTCTTTGCACGAAGCCCAATAGGAGGCTATGGGGAACCTAGTGTTGTACTAAGTTAAACAAGTATAACACAATCACAAATATGAACAAGTACGAACAAATATGAACAAGTACATGAACAAATATGAACAGTTATATGAACAGTTATATATGACAAAGTGTGTGTATATAATGGAGTTTATGAAGGAAATATACCTGTAAGCATAATCCATTTGTATACACAGGGGCTCGGGACTTATACTCGAGGAGAGGTCCACTTGAGTTTATTCAAAGCTATGTAAACAGGTATCCACAAAAGGGCTTGGGACTTATACCTACATGGAGGCCCATGGTATTTTTGGGAAGATTTAAAGAAAACCTTCATTTTTTGATTTGTTGTTCGAAGTTAAAAAACAAATTGATCGAAGTATGTACAAAAAGGCGTACAATGAAATACCTAATTTCATGTACTGGAATGGGACTTATACCTATGTGGAGGCCCATGTTTTATTTTATAAAACATGGTTGATTGTTTTATTAACAGACGCAAGGTTTCGTCGTTTGAAAAACTGTTTGAAAGTTTTTTGAAAGAAGTTTTCTGTACAAAGAAAAACTGTATAAAGAAAAGGAAAGGGACTTATACTCTCTAATATTCGAGAGGCCCAACATCGTTTTGAAAATCAATTGATCAATCAAAGAGATTTAATCAATAGTTTCTTTTGAAAAGAAAAATCAAAAAAGAAATGGTTTATCGTTTTGAAAAGAATCGCGATCGCTTGTTTTAAAACAATTTGAATTTGAAAGAAATCAACTTAATTAAGTTAAAACAAGTTTTAGTGCTCAATTAAGTCCTAAGTGATTAGGGTTTGATCACAAAAAATATTTACAAATGATTATGTTAAAAATCAAATGAAAAATAATATTTAAAGTATTTAAAAACATTTAAAAACATGTCATTTTAAACCTAATTAAAAAATGTATTAAATAAATATTTTTTGATGATTTTTTTTGGTATTCATAAAATATGTATATTAAATAAGAGGTGTGCAAAAAATGAAGTGAAAATGAATTATTTTGATTGGTTAAATAATCAATTAAAGTTGTGTAAAAAATTGAAAAAAAAAAGTGATAAAAAAAATGGTTTTGGTCCCTATGAGTGTTGAACCCACGCCCTCTCTCTCACCAACCAAAACACTTGCCAACTGAGCCACGCTTGTGGCTTGTAATACATACGCTTCCATTTAATTATATTTTGAAATTGATATTTGAAATTTCTGAACCAAAAAACGCGCCAAGAACACAATCCCAACTGAAATTTGAAAATCTCTAACACTGTGTTGTTTTGATCAAGTGAATAGCCTATCTTGCTCGATTTTTCACCAGGAACATGATGGTGCCATTTAATTTCATTTATTTTTGCTCTAAGATGGTTAATTTTCTGATGAACACGAAGAACCCTAATATGACAAATCATTGTGAAATCGTGTATGTGCAAGTTATGATGCAATTGATTGAGGGTTAATGATCCTCATAGGTGCAGAAACAAGATGGTATGTTCATATTTCATTTATGATGCATGGAGAATAGAGTTTGAAGTTCAAGTAGCTTACCTTCAAAAACGGCCAAACTGGGAATCGAATTCTGAGTTAGAGGTGTTGCAGCTGCTTTGTAATGATCTGGATAGCTTCAATGATGATTATGGAACATGTCTGGATGCTTGGAACCACCTGGATTCATCTGAGCATGACCATGGTACCCGATCTGCAGAAGCTTCAAGAGTGAATCTAATTTGATGATGGAGATGTTACAGGTCATATGTGAGGGTTTGGATCATTCATATGAAGTATATGGAAGGTGTTAGAAGTGATAGTTTGGACAGAAATGATCTGGAATGGAAATTGGCATGATAAGGTTCATTATATGCAAACATGGAGGTTGAAGAGTGATTCTGAGTTTTAGGTGTTTTTGGGGTGTGTGGATGGATCAAACACATCACATTTGATGTTTATGAGATGTTAGAACCCTCACTTTGGCCAGAACTTCAAAGGTTTAGAGGTTGAGAATTTTACCTCTTTGAAACTTAAGAAACTTGCATTCTAAGAAAGAAGAGAGAAAACCTATAATTGTGAGGTTTTGGTGTGATTTGAAGAGTGATTTGCACCTCTATTTATAGGCCATGAGTTCTGAATGCAGAGCTTGGCAAGTTGATTCAAGAATGATGATTTGGCTTAAGAGATAAAATGGAATCTTTCACATTAAATGCAAATGGTTAAAAGTGACTAAACCATGGTTAAATCTCAAGCTTCTTATCCTCTTCCATTCTGATCTCAAACCAGAAAAATATCTTCCAATTATTGCATTGGTGTGTCAGCACTTGGATTATAGGTCATGTAGTGTAAGAACTTTGTGAAAATAGCTTGAAATTTCATGCATAATGACCTCTAATGACAAAATTCAAAACCATGGCTACACTCCATATTTTTTCATGCTCTTGGACATTTTGGAAAGCTCATGTTATGTAATTCAAAACCCTAGTTGAAAGTTTCTTCAAGACCTTTAAGGAAATGGGTGAAAAAGATCCATGAACTTTGAAGAAAATGAAGTTTTTAAGTGAAATTTTCAAAAGATACCAACTTTGAAGCTCCATATCTCTTAAATGGTTGATCTTTTGAAAAAAAATTATATGTGACAAAGTTGTTCATTGGATCAAAATCTACAACTTTCATGCTGGAAGTTTTTTTCAGTTTGTAGTTGAAATTTTGAGTTATTCCCTTCCAAAGTTTGGAAAAAATCATTGAAAAACACTTAGAAATTTTTCTAAGTATGAAAGTCAAACTTTTGACTTTTTGATTCTTGATTGATTTTCTTGATTTTTCTTGATCAAATGACTTCATATATCATATATTGATGATTCAAAACTTCAAAAGTCATGGTTGACCAAAATTCCCCAAAAGTCAATGGTGATCTTGTACAGTTGACTTTTTTCAGACGAATCGCGTTTCTGGAGATTTCAAATGAACCAAGCTATCCTCACCAAATGAATGGTATGAATGGATCACATTGAGGCATTAGAGGATATTGAGCCATGATTTGAGTTGTGGCACCATGTCCTGATTAAAAAGTCAGTTGTTCAGTGAATTAGGTCAAAAACCCTAATTGTCGATCTGATGAGATTGATGACTGTAGATCTTGAATTGAGACACAATTTCCATTGGATATTGTCATAGGGATTATTTGAAGATGATTGAAACCTTTGATTGACTTCCTGGGGATTTTTAGGGTTTCCCAAATATGATCCCTGATTTTCAGTCCTTGATAGTTCAAAACCCTAATCTGATGATTTGAAACTTCACTGTTGATCAATCCTTGTGTAGGAGATGTCTTGAGCCAATAGGTTAGGTCAAAATGATGCACTTGGGGTCTTGAGGTCATGTCCTAAGTCATTAGGTGAAATCTTGAGCAAAAGTCAGAAGTATGCTATCTTCAGTAAAAAACCTAATCGGGCTGATTCAGAGTCTTTGAGTTTGTTGAAATGAATCTCTGAGGACCAAATGTTGATTGTTGATGAAGATGATTCATTTGAAATGAAGGGAGAACAAAACCCTAATTGATTGTTACTTGTACTGATGAGTGATTTCCTGATCAAATCCTGCTGAGTCACAAGTAGCAAACACAAGCTATGCAATTTGTTAGAGATGCAAATGATGCATATGCTATGATATGAGGTGGTATCTTAGGTGAAAAATTGGGGTATGACACTTCTTTCATCACTTCATGCTAGATTGTATCAGAACATTGTTGAATGTACCAGAGCATCATCAGAGCATCTCTACATCCTGAAATGTTATAGAACAAAACTAAACGACAAAAGTCAGCATGAATGAGTCAGAACATAGAATATGTTTCAGAACACATAATATGTATCAGAGCCATATAGAATGTATCAGAACAAATAGACATAATGTTTCAGATCATATTCTATCATCAGAATATCTGAACATTCTTCCTTCTTGCTTCTGATTCTGAAGCTCCATAGCACTCAGCTTGCTTCAAGAATCCAAGAGCTTGATTCTCTAAAGAGTTTCTTTTCATCATCTTGTTGCTTCTTATGTTGATCTTCAGTTCCTGCAACAACACAACTTAAAAACATAGAACTTTGCAAGTTCTGTTAGTAATGTGGGGCCTTTTTACCCGGTAACTGATAATATTAATCAGATCATTTATCATATATTTTCTCCCCCTTTTTGTCATAACATCAAAAAGAATATAAAAGATTCAGATGTATAAAACGACAAAGGAAAGAAACAAAATCAAACTTTTCATTGATTAAGCAAACAGATTTACAAAAGATGTATGCAGAAAACAGATGCAACAAGGAAAGAAAACTACAAAGACCAAAGACTAAGACCCTAGCTTAGACAAAATCTGCGCCAGAATGTCATGAACCCCGTCAGTGCTTGCAGTTTGCCTTGCCATGAAGGAGCGAAACTCAGTATTGGCTGCTTCTTGCGCGTCCAAACGAGAAGCCAGCATAGCTTGATTCTGATGCAGGGCTTCCAAGGTCTTCATCAGAGCTGAGGGTTCACCAGAACTTCTGCCAACATGGACAGCAATCTCAGCAGGACGATCTTCTGGAAGGTCTGCAGCTTCTGTACCTTCCATCTCAACATCTAAGTCTAACTCAGGAGCAGCCTCAGCATATTCTGGTTCAGGCAACTCAGAAGCTCCAACTTCCAACGCCTGAAGAATAGCTGCTAGGTTTGTTGGAGGAGTAGGACCAGCAACTTCAGCAGGATAAACCACTTCTGGAAAGACCATGTGAGGAGCACTTTCAGAAGGGTTCATTCTGAACCAATCAAACAACCATTGAAAATCTCCAGTCAGCACAAGATACCTTGGTCTCCATACCACGATGTCTCTGCAGGGATTTTCTTCTACCATCTCATCTGCAGGTATCCTCTCTTCAAGAACTCTTCTGTTCCTGATGAGATGGTGATAGCTGCTTTCACCAACTTCCAAGAGACGACCACTAGCCCCAGGTGCTTCAGTCATGATCATTCTTTGGACATCCGTAGCCCTAACCAGAAAATCCTGGCGAAAGGCTTCCCAGAGGTTGCAGGTAGCATACTCATCCAGATGATTAAGGTGAGCAGCACCCAGAATCTCCAACCAGCTATTTACATCTGAGTGTAAAAGCTCTAGAAAAGAATGAGTGGTAGGTGTTGGAGGGTTGACAGTGAATCTGGAGTCAGGAAACACAAAACTGTAGGGGTTAGGTGTTCTGGTGGGAAAAGGGTCTGAGAGAGATGAGGAGATATCTGTGGTATGGATTGCAGGAGAAAGGATATTAGATGGTGATGATGGTGGTTCCAGAGAGGTGAAAGAAGAGGAAGAGGTGGTGGAAGTCTGTGAAGAGGGAGGTGGTTAAGGGATACCATCAAGGGGTTGATACACACGTCTAGAGTAGTTTCCAGACATCATAGCTTCAAAGGGATTCACCTTGAGAGGGTCATAGGTGATCCTTACTCTTTTTGGTTTGTTTTCTGGTTCATCAGTTGCCTTTCTCTTTTGTTTACGATCAGTTTCTTGATTTGCAGAACTTGACGAGGGATTCATGATGAAGTTGCAGATAGTGAAAACCGCTAGGGTTTATGATATGAATGCAAAGAGAGAGATAGAGAGAGAGAGAGAGAGAGAGAGAGAGCAAAAAGGAAACTGAATGCAAGAAAGAGAAATATAAGAGGGAAAAGAAACGTTTGAAGAAAATAAAAAGAAACTGAAATGATGAATGGAATTTAATGTTACATGACGTGAGGAGAGATAATAATGACGAAAGAAGTGATTAGCACAGTTACCTAAGTAGGCGTCCCCTCAACTGCACGCACGCTTGTCCAGAAATAGTGAACACGTGATTACCATCTGGATAGCCAGTTACAGCTGTTTTACTTTTAAAGAGATTCTGAGTCAACTTAGACAATGAAACGTTAGTATTAACAGAATCACTACTTCTAATTGATCATAATCAGAACTTCTTATAAAAGACTAATCCAATCTCATTTCAGAAGATACTCATACATAAGATCTTCTCATCTTCTCATTCTGGGCATAAATCCATACTGATATTCTTCAAAATGAACTTAAACCTATCTTCAGCAAGGGGTTTTGTAAAGATATCAGCCTATTGATGGTCTGTATCCACAAAGTTTAAAGATATAACACCCTTCTGAACATAGTCCCTTATGAAATGATGTTTAATCTCAATATGTTTAGCTTTTGAATGTAAGATAGGATTCTTAGATAAACATATAGCAGAAGTGTTATCACAGAAAATAGGAATGTTACTCTCATATATCTGATAATCTTCTAGCTGACTTCTCATCCAGAGCATTTGTATGCTACAACCAGCAGCAGCAACATATTCTGCTTCTGTTGTTGAGAGGGCAATAGTAGCTTGCTTCTTGCTGTACCATGAGATCAGATGACTTCCAAGAAATTGACAACTTCCATAAGTGCTCTTCCTTTCAATTCTATCTCCAGCATAGTCAGCATCACAGAATCCTACTAAGTTGTAATCTTTGGATCTTCTGTAAACTAAACCAACATTAGTAGTACCTTTCAGATACCTCAGAATTCTCTTAACCGCAGTTAAATGAGATTATCTCGGATCTGATTGGAATCTAGCACACAAACAAACACTGAAGAGAATGTCAGGTCTAGAAGCAATTAGGTATAGAAGAGATCCAATCATACCTCTGTACAACTTCTGATCTACCTTCTTACTTACCTCATCCTTACCTAGGACACATGTTGGATGCATAGGAGTTTTGGCTTCTTTACTTTCAGAAAGATTAAACTTCTTCAGAAGTTCTTTCACATACTTCGTTTGATGAACATATGTTCCATCAGAAGTTTGGTTGATTTGAATCCCAAGGAAATACTTGAGTTCTCCCATCATGCTCATTTCAAATTCAGCCTGCATAGACTCAGCAAACTCCTTTCCAAGTGTAGCATTAGATGTTCCAAAGATAATATCATCAACATATATTTGACAAATTAAAATATCCTTTTTAAATGTTTTACAGAAGAGAGTAGTGTCCACTTTTCCTCTAGTGAAACCATTTTCCAGAAGGAAAGAACTCAAACGTTCATACCAAGCTCTAGGAGCTTGTTTCAATCCGTATAATGATTTCTTTAATTTAAAAGCATGATTTGGAGACATGGAGTCTTCAAAACCAGGAGGTTGATGGACATAAACTTCTTCATCTATGTAACCATTTAAGAAGGCACTCTTAACATCCATCTGATAAAGAGTGATGTTGTGTTGAGTGGCAAAAGAAATTAATAGACGAATAGATTCTAACCTGGCCACTGGTGCAAAGGTTTCTGTATAGTCAATCCCTTCTTGCTGACTATAACCCTGAGCCACCAGTCTGTCTTTGTTTCTTACCACTTCACCTTTCTCACTCAGCTTGTTTCTGAAAACCCATTTTGTTCCTATAATATTGAATCCTTTAGGTCTTGGAACAAGATCCCAAACATCATTCCTTGTAAACTGATTTAACTCTTCTTGCATGGCAATTATCCAGTCTGTATCTTCTAGAGCTTGATCAACAGAAGTTGGCTCGATCAGAGAAACCAGACCTAATTGACATTCAACATTGTTCTTGAGGAATGCTCTTGTTCTGATAGGATCATCTTTCTTTCCAATAATGACATTTTCTGAGTGAGCAGATGTGAGTCTAGATGATCTTCTGATAGTTGGTTCTTCAGAAATCCTGAGATTCTCTAAAGATGCAGCAACTTGATCTTCTGATCCATTGCTTCTGAGACTATCAGCTTCTGCAGCTTTGCTTCTTGGTTCTACTTCTTCTGATATATCAATATCAAAATCTGCAAAATTCTCAAACTGCTTTGGTTTTTCAAGACCAAGCTTATCATCAAACCTGATATTGATTGATTCTTATACAATTAATGTTTCAGTATTGTATACTCTGTAGCCTTTAGAGCATTCAGAATATCCAAGAAGGAAACACTTTTGTGCTTTAGAATCAAACTTACCAAGATGATCTTTAATATTCAGAATAAAACATACACATCCAAAAGGATGGAAATATGAAATGTTGGGTTTTCTGTTCTTCCACAATTCATAAGGAGTCTTATTTAGAATAGGTCTTATAGAGATTCTATTCTGAATATAACACGCAGTGTTTATTGCTTCTGCCCAGAAATGCTTAGCCATATTGGTTTCGTTGATCATGGTTCTGGCCATTTCTTGTAGAGTCCTATTCTTTCGCTCTACAACTCCATTTTGCTGTGGAGTTCTAGGACAAGAGAAATCATGGGCAATACCATTTTCTTTGAAGAACTCCTCAAAGAATCTGTTCTCAAATTCGCCACCATGATCACTTCTGACCTTTATGATTTTGCACTCTTTCTCAGATTGGATCTGAGTGCAGAATTCAAAGAACACTGAATGAGACTCATCCTTGTGTTTTAAGAACTTTACCCATGTCCAACGGCTATAATCATCTACAATGACTAATCCATATTTCTTCCCTCTGACAGATGTTGTTTTGACTGGGCCAAACAGATCAATGTGCAAAAGTTCTAACGGCCTTGAGGAAGAGACAACATTCTTAGACTTGAATGCAGGTCTGGAGAACTTGCCCTTCTGACATGCTTCACAAAGAGCATCTGATTTGTATTTCAGATTAGGGAGTCCTCTGACAAGATTTAGTTTGTTAATCTGAGAAATCTTTCTCAAACTAGCATGTCCTAATCTTCTGTGCCAGACCCATTGTTCTTCAGAAACAGACATAAGGCAAGTCACCTTATGCTTCTCAAGATCAGAAAGATCAATCTTATAGATGTTGTTCTTTCTCTTGCCTGTAAATAGGATTGAGCCATCCTTCTGACTTACAGCCTTGCAAGACTTTTGATTAAAGATTATGTCATAACCATTGTCACTTAATTGACTTATGGACAATAAGTTATGAGCTAATCCATCTACTAGAAGTACATTAGTTATGGAAGGAGAGTTACCAAGACTTATGGTTCCAGAGCCAATGATTTTGCCCTTCTGATCTCCTCCAAACTTGACTTCTCCACCTGGCTTAAGCACCAGGTCTTGGAATGTAGACCTTTTTCCCGTCATGTGTCGCGAGCACCCAGAGTCCAGGTACCATGACATTTTGCTTTTTGTCCTCTTTACCGCCAAGGATATCTACAACAGAAATTATCTTCTCCTTAGGTACCCACAATTTCTTGGGTCCTTTCTTGTTAGTTTTCCTCAAGTTCTGATTGAACTTGGGTTTAGCATTATATAAAATAGGAGGAACAGAATGATAGTTTATGTTCTGAGTTCCATGATATTTCTTAGGTTTTGTCACATGCTTCTTGGTGTGTGTTATGTGAAAGCTTTGAGCATGTGATGTGTGCCTAATATCATGGGAGTGGCCAAATTTAAATTGGTTATACAGAGGCTTGTATGATATTTTCATATCATCCACAGGTTCAAGCTTGTATGGGATTTCACCCTCATAACCAATGCCAGCTCTTTTGTTTCCTGACACAGCATATATCATAGAAGCAAGTTGACTTCTGCCAATACTTTTAGATAAAAACTTTCTGAAGCTCGAGTCATATTCTTTCAGAATATGATTCATGCTAGGAATGGATTTTTCTGTTTCAGAAGGAGATCCACTATCTTTGGATAGATTTAAAACTTTTTCCTTCAGTTCAGAATTTTCCAATTCCAGCTTCTTAGTTTCAAATTCAAACTTCTTTTTCAGCTTTTTGTATTTGAGACTAAGATGAGCCTTGAGTTCCAGAAGTTCTGTTAAACTGGAAACTAACTCTTCTGTAGATAGTTCAGAAAATACCTCTTTAGAATCTGATTCTGATGTAGATTCTGATCCATCATCTTCTGTAGCCATCAGCGCAAAGTTGGCTTGCTCTCCTTCAGAGTCTGATTCTGATTCTGATTCAGAATCATCCCATGTTTCCATAAGACCTTTCTTCTTATGAAACTTCTTCTTGGGATTCTCCTTCTGAAGTTTTGGACACTCGTTCTTGTAATGTCCAGGCTCATTGCACTCATAGCAGACAACCTTCTTCTTGTCAGATCTTCTGTCACCAGAAGATTCTCCTCGTTCAAATCTTTTTGAACTTCTGAAGCCTCTGAACTTCCTTTGCTTGCTCTTCCAGAGTTGGTTTACCCTTCTGGAGATCATGGACAGTTCATCTTCTTCTTCAGATTCTGATTCTTCAGGATCTTCTTCTCTAGCCTGAAAAGCGTTAGTACATTTTTTAACATTTGATTTTAACGCAATAGACTTACCTTTCTTCTGAGTCTCGTTTGCATCCAGCTCTATTTCATGGCTTCTCAAGGCACTGATAAGCTCTTCCAACGAAACTTCATTCAGATTCTTGGCGATCTTGAATGCAGTCACCATGGGACCCCATCTTCTGGGTAAGCTTCTGATGATCTTCTTTACATGATCAGCCTTGGTGTAGCTTTTATCCAGAACTCTCAATCCAGCAGTCAGAGTTTGAAATCTTGAAAACATCTTCTCAATGTCTTCATCATCCTCCATCTTGAAGGCTTCGTACTTCTGGATTAGTGCAAGAGCTTTGGTCTCCTTGACTTGAGCATTTCCTTCATGAGTCATTTTCAAGGACTCATATATGTCATGAGCCGTTTCCCTGTTAGATATCTTCTCATACTCAGCATGAGAGATAGCATTCAGCAAAACAGTCCTGCATTTGTGATGATTTTTGAATTCTTTCTTTTGATCTTCAGTCATTTCGCTTCTTGTGAGGCTTACACCAGTAGTTTTAACAGGATGTTTGTAACCATCCAACAGAAGATCCCATAGATCAGCATCCAGACCAAGAAAGTAACTTTCCAGTTTATCTTTCCAATATTCAAAGTTTTCACCATCAAATACTAGTGGTCTAGTATAACCATTGTTACCATTGTATTGCTCAGCAAAGCCAGATGTAGATGCAGATGTATTTGTTGGAATTTCACCAGCCATCTTTTACTGAAGCGTTTTTCTCTTCCTGAATCTTTTCTAAACACGGTTAAGTGCTTGCACCTTAGAACCGGCGCTCTGATGCCAATTGAAGGATAGAAAAACACTTAGAAAGGGGGGGGGGTTTGAATAAGTGTAGTCTTAAAAACTTGAACGATAAAGACAAATTGCACAGTTATTTTTATTCTGGTTCGTTGTTAACTAAACTACTCCAGTCCACCCCCACGGAGTGATTTACCTCACCTGAGGATTTAATCCACTAATCGCAACAGATTACAATGGTTTTCCACTTAGCCCACGACTAAGTCTTCTAGAGTATCCTGATCACAACCTGATCACCCTAGGAACAAATGCTTAGACACAAGCTAAGACTTTCTTAGAGTATCCTGACCACCACGTGATCACTCTAATTACAACTGCTTAGACACAAGCTAAGACTTCCTAGAGTATCCTGATCAACACTTGATCACTCTAGTTACTTACAAATTAATGTAATCAATTCTAAGAGTATTACAAATGCTTCTGAAAAGCTATAATCACAACAGTGATATTTCTCTTAACGTTTAAGCTTAATCTCACTAATATATTACAACAGCAATGTAGTGAGCTTTGATGAAGATGAAGTTTCTGAGCTTTGAGTTGAACAGCGTTTCAGCAAGTTTTTCAGAATAAGTTCGTTCAGAATTGGTTAACCTTGCTTCTCATCAGAACTTCATATTTATAGGCACTTGAGAAGATGACCGTTGGGAGCATTTAATGCTTTGCGTATTCCGTACATCATTGCATTTAATGTTTCACGCTTTTGTCAACTACCTCGAGCCTTGTTCACGCCGTGTCTACTGACGTTGCCTTTAATAGCTTCCAACGTTCCTTTTGTCAGTCAGCGTAGCCTACCACCTGTACTTTCTTCTGATCTGACGTTTGTGTATACAACGTTTGAATATCATCAGAGTCAAACAGCTTGGTGCATAGCATCTTCTTGTCTTCTGACCTTGAAGTGCTTCTGAGCGTGATACCATGAGAACTTCAGTGCTTCTGCTTCTGATCTCAAGTTCTTCTGATGCTTCCATAGACCCATGTTCTGATTCTGCCTTGACCATCTTCTGATGTCTTGCCAGACCATGTTCTGATGTTGCATGCTGAACCTTCTGAGTCAAAGCTTCTGAGCGCTAATTTGTGCATACTCTTTATATATTTCCTGAAAAGGAAATTGCAATGTATTAGAGTACCACATTATCTCACACAAAATTCATATCCTTGTTATCATCAAAACTAAGAATATTGATCAGAACAAATCTTGTTCTAACAACTCATGTTTTAACCTACCAAATATTTTATGAGGCCCTATTTACCTATAGTTTAACCCTAAAAATTTTGAGGTCCTGTGCGGTAGCCCGATTTACACGCTCTCAAAGAAGACCCTGATACCAAGGTCTTGAATATAGTAATATGCATGTGATTATTAATATGCAATAGTAGTTAAGACTTGATTGTTATAAATCAAGTCACACCTATGCGATGTAATATAATGTACGAAAAAAAACGTTGTCTGCATAATGTATGATGCACTAGATTAAAATGATGTGTGTTTTATGAGCTGTCTCACAATACAATGTATACGGTGTATAATTGTGATAAACTATGGTAGGAAATCCACCAATATTTATGATAAATTTTTATTAATTTTGATGAACAAGATTGTTACTACTACAAAATGACAATGAAAAAATATGAAAGAAAAAAATAAAGATTTTCTGCAGAGTTTATCTCTGCCCACAAACTGTGAAAAAACTTCTTATTCACTTACAACTGCAAATGTTGTTAGTACAACTTTATTACCAAAACGTTAAAAGCCCAAAATACATATTTTAGAACTAAATCAAATCTGTGTGTAACTAAATCAAATCTAGTTTGACACACACATTATTTGATACTATGAATTACAATTTAACAACACCTAATTCATTTTGTATAACCTATCTACATTCATCATAGCTCTTAGTCTTATGAATATTTCGACTAGCACTCCCTTCGTCATGATATCTACAATCTGATTCTCAGTTATGCAATGTTCCAAGTGCATCTTCCCATCTGCTACTTGCTCTCAAAGATAATGGAACCTCTTTTCGATGGGCTTGCTTCAACCATGTGCTATCGGGTCTTCTCCAGGTAGATAGCTGACATGTTGTCAATCTATATGGTAATTGCTCCATGATCTTTACCTGTTTTCTCTTCGACCAAGTTCACCATCCACGTTACTTGACATGCACAAAGAGAAGCATCTATGTACTTTACTTCGCACAATGATAATGCCACCACTAGTTCCTTTCTTGTACTCCAAGCAACTGGTGCACCACCTAACATAAACACATATCCTGTTGTGGATTTCCGATCCTCAACATCACTACACCAAGTTGAACCAGTGTACTCCACTAACTTGCAATCTTTTCCTTTATCAGCTACAAGAGATAAAATTCCATAATTGAGTGTTCCTTTTAGATACCTCAATATCCTCTTCACCGCTGCTAGGTGTGATACATTTGGCTTCTGCATGAATCTACTTACCATACCTACACTGTATGCTAAGCCAGGCCTCGTATGCCAAAGATATCTTAGTGACCCAATAAGTATTCTATATTGGGTTGGGTCGATATCATCTTCATTTGCATTTTTCGACAGTTGTAGTCTTGGTTTTGCAGGTGTCGAAGTTGAGCTGCATTATTCCATCTCAAATCTCTTGAGAATTTGTCCTGCATATCTTCTTTGATGCACCATTAAACCTCTACGGCTCTTGTAGAATCTGATGTCAAGGAAATATGAAATATCACCCAAATCTGACATTTTGAATTCCTTGTTGAGATCACCTTTGAAGTCTTTGATCTCCTTCTTACAGCTACCTGTTATCAACAAGTCATCGACATAGAGACATAGTATAAGAAATTCACTCTTGCTTTTTCTTACATATACTCCATGCTCAGTTGTATACTTAACAAACTCCTTCTCCCTAAGGAAATTGTCGATCTTCTTATTCCAAGCTCTTAGAGCTTGGTTTAGTCCTTACATGGCTTTATGAAGCACGTACACCTTTCTCTCTTCGCCATGTTTCACAAACCCAACTGATTGTGCAACATAGACTTATTCGTTTAAGGGTCCATTCTGGAATGCACATTTAACATCCATCTGACACATGTGCGAATTATTCATGTTTGCCAGACTAACAACTAACCTGATTGATTCGATCTTGGCAACATGTGCAAATACTTTATCAAGTCACTTCCCCTTTGGGATTATAGTTCACCTTGTATACCCACTTCACATCAATTGCCTTCTTTCCTTAAGTAAATTTGACAAGTGACCAAGTGTTGTTATCTTCGATGGACTTCAATTCCTCATTCATAACTTTTACCCACTTTGAATCCTTCAATGCCTCACTTGTATTGATAAGTTCAACATCTGCGTAGAAAGCGTAATGTATTAGCTCACCTTTGTTATCAACCACATCATCTGATGTAACCACACATTCTTGCAACCTTGCAGGCTTGTGTATTATTCTCTGAGTTCTGCTTGGGCCTGCATCACCTCTGACTTCTTCTTGTCGAACTTCTTCTCTTTTGACTTTAGTGGTTGGTTCTTCACAAAAGATTCTCACTGAATCCATTCTTTAAGCTCATTTATGATCACGTCCCTGTTGATCACTACTTGCTTATTCACTAGGTCGAACAACTTGTAACCTCCGGTCAAATAATATCCTATTAGGATCATCTGACTCGACTTGTCATCAAGTTTTCTTCTCAACTGATCTAGCACATGTCTATATGCTATAGATCCAAATACCTTCAGATGACTCAAGTTAGGATTTACACCAGACCAACATTCTTATACATTAATTCCTTCTACCTTCCTCGTCAAACATCTATTTAAAATATATGTTGCAGTCGACACAACTTCACCCCAAAATTATTTAGGTAAATTCTCGCCTTTCAACGCACTTCTCACGATATTCATGATGGTTCGATTCTCTCTTTCTGCAGTTCCAATCTGCCGTGGAGTGTAGGGTGGCACCACCTCATGCAAAATCCATTCTTTCTCACATAACATGTCGAAGTCTTTTGACACATATACTCCACCACCATCAGTTCTCAGAACTTTGAGCTTTCGCCCACCCTATCTTTCGACAATAGATTTAAACTTGGCAAGTACCTTGATCACTTCACTTTTATTCTTGATCCATAGTTTTCGACTGAAATCATTTATGAATGTAACAAATATTTGTTACCTTAATGTGAATCCACCTGGATTAGACCACATACATCATAGTATATGATTTCATGGATTGCCTTCGACATGCTTCCTGCATCCTAGCTGAAGCTATTCTTGTGCTTCTTCGCCTGCACACATTCCTCACACACTTCTCTTAGAATGTCGATCTCTGGTAACCCTGAAACCATATTTCTTCTTTTCTCACTCTCTGATGTCATTGAAGTTGAGATGGCCTATTCGATAGTGCCATATTCATTCATTTTTGCTAGTTGCAGTTGCAAGGAATTCGTGCTCCGTCTCATTGAGTTCAATCTTGAAGGTTCTATTGTGAGACATAGGAGCCAACAAGATTAACCTCCTACTTTCGTTGACAATTCTCATCATCTTGTCTTTGATCGACACCTTGTAGTTCTTTTCGACCAATTGCCCAATATTGAGCAAGTTTCTCTTCATGCATTGGAAATTACTTACCTTTTTCCATCTTTCCTCGTAATCATAACATCACCAATACCTTCAGATGCTAGAGTATTGTCATTTACGAATTTCACCATGTTCTTTATTGAGGGTTTTATGTTGACAAACCAATATTTCCTTCCAGACATGTGTAATGAGCATCGTGAATCTAAGTACCATTGGTCCTTGAATTTATCTTCATCTTTTGTTGTGACCATAAACAACATCTCTTCTTCTTCTTCTTCTTGTTTGGAAAACTTTGCATCACTTTCTTTATTATTTTGCTTTTCTAGACAAATTGTAGAATAGTGACGGTACTTCTGACAATTGAAACACTGAATGTGGCTCTTGTCAGGCTTTCGACCACTACATCTTCCTTTACTTGCAGCACCACCTCTTCGGTTGTTTTGGTATGAGGGTTTTCTCTTATTCGGCCAACTTCCTTCTTATTGACTTTGACCAGTCAAACTGTTGTAGCCACCTTTACCTTTATTTCCATTCTAACTTCCTTTACATTGATTTTCTTTTGTTGACTGAGCCTGCAGAGTCACATCGCTCTTCGACTTGCTTGTAGCTCTTTCAGCCATTATTTGTTCATGAGATTCAAGCGTCCCTTGAAGCTCTTCTTTTGTCAATTTCGAAAAATATTTCGATTCTTCAATGGCTACCACTATGTGGTCGAACTTAGGAGATAGCGACCTTAAGATCTGTGCGACAACCGATATTGATGTCAACACTTCTCCGCATACCTTGATTTGATTCACCAGTTTTGTGACTCTAGCGAAGAAATCTGTTATGCTTTCATTATCTTCCATCTGAAGTAATTCATACGCTCTCTTGTGAGTTTGTAACCTCACCTCTTTCACCTTTTCTGCACCTCCAAAGGAATTTTCAAGAATCTTCCAAGCTTCTTTTGCAGATTGTATATCCTAACCTTTTAAAAATTATTTGGACTCAGACATTGATGAATTATAAAGTGAGCTTTATAATTTTTCTCCTTCAATTCTTTATGTGCAGTCTTTTGTTCTTCCGACGTGTCTTCTGCAAGCGGTTCTATCCCTTCTTTCACAAGATCCCAAAGATCTTGACAATAGAACACAACCTTCATCTGCTTGCACCAATTCTCATAGTTATCTCCTTTCAGAATTGGAAGAGTTGTTGGAAAATGTCCATTTGGATGATTCGTTGTGATCGTCATTCTCTTGCCTTCATTCGATTAACCGGAGCTCTAAATACCAGATGTTAGAAATCCACCAATATCTATGATGAATTATTATTAATCTTGATGAATAAGATTGTTACTACCATACAATGACAATGAAAAAATATGAAAGAAAGAAAGACAATTATTTTCTGCAGAGTTTCTCTCTGCCCACAAACTGTGGAAAACTTATTATTCACTTGCAACTGTAAATTTTTTGAATACAACTTTATTAATAAAATAGGGGTTACTCCATCTATTTATAGATTTAGGTTAGCTTGTATCTAAGCCAAAAGCCCAAAATACCTATTTAGGAACTAAACCAAATCAAATCAAATATGTGTAACTAAATCAAATCTAACTAAATCGAAAGCTAGTTTGATACACACATTATTCGACATTATGAATTAAAATTTAACAACTATTAGGTATGATATGATGAGATTAAAGGTGGTTAAATACTTTGATTCCTATTTTCACCATAAACAGGAACAGTAACTCCGATTAATATAAGGTCGGGTATATTGGAAAGCTACTCCAATGTCTCATCAATTCGTGAGAAGAAATCATGAGTGTGCCACAATTATTGTTTCAGTATTGGTAATGAATTGGTTATGTGTGTTTATGAATCATATTATGATGTATGATATGAACTATATTATCAATTGTTGTTTGTGTTGATTGTATGATAATTGATTAAAAATTATGATGAAAAGTAAGGCTAAACCTAGGTTTGTAACTAGGTGAATGTATTAGAAAGATAACTTAGGTTATGAAAATGAGTTATGTGGTGATGCTTGGACGTAATAGTACCTTAGTGTGTATCGTAGAGAAGTATTTGCTCGAATGATGAATCAACATGTTTTGTATGGAACACGTGGTAATAATATGAGAATTGGAGGATGTGACCACCTAGTGAATTGGTGAATGTGATCACCTAGTGATTGAAGAGAGAAATTGCGACGAATGTGGAACCTAATCACATATTTAAAGATTCCATTGATCGTGCACATCCCAATTTAGATTCTTATGCAAAGTAGAATTGTGGATGTAACGCCAATGATTCTAGCCTCAAATGGGTTTGAGTCTCAACCATGTCGAATTCGGGGAGAAAGGTGGACACCTAAGTGGGTTCGAGTCTCATACAATGAAAGAAACTCAAAGTGGGTTCGAGTCCCATATGAGTGACGATTATTAAAGTGGGTTTGAGTCACATGGGGAAACCAATATCCACATGAAATTTGAATTATGTTAACATGCATGAATTGAGCCTTGCCTTAGACGTAGGTCCGTTTGGGGATCGATGTTTCGTGAAATCGAATAGTGATTTATTGAGTTATGAGAACTCAAGTGACATGTTGCCATAAAATGAGAATATCCCTTAAATGCTTTAAGTCTTATATACATTGTGTGAGTGATAAACAAGTAACGAAAGATGAAGATTTGAGTTAAGAATCAATTAGAAACCCTGTAGAGCCGAGTGAACCCATAGGTTAGGGGAGCTCACTGAGATTATTATCTCACTCATTATTTTTTTCCAGGTAGTTCTTTGCAGGTTAAAGATAAGAGGAAGTTGGTCGATGGTGTTTTTGAGACTATGTGTTGATGATCTTCCACTGTGGGTTATGTGAAATTTTAGATTTGTACAAAGATCTTAGATTTTTATTTAGGCACTATTGTATGACATGTACCATACATTATATTTTTATATATGGACATGTATATAAATGATGTCGTTAGGCACATATGTTGTATCAATACCAATTAATATCACGTATAATGTATTTTTTAGATGTATATTATACAGGGTGTTACAAGGAGTCATTTCTATGGATATGGCCTTCCAACTTTATCTTGGAAACAAAGCTTGAATGTTTGCATTGAAGCTTCAAGAGGACGCCATTTTCTTCATACTTCCTATGTTACACCTGTCATTCACCACGATGTGAAATCCGTTAATATTTTATTGGACGGTAATCTCAATGCCATAGTAGTATATTTTGGAATATCAAGAATCGGTCCCAATGAGGATCAAACTCGTGTCAGTACTGTCGTCAAGGATACTGTTGGATACCGCGATTCCAGGTACTCTATGAGAGAGAAATTTATGGAAAAATCTGATGTTAATTCATTTGGAGTTGTCCTGATTGAAAAGCTCTATGTCAGTCCTGTCATTGATCCAATACTTCTTAGTGATGAGATCAATTGTTGATACAAATATTTTTATTAATGGAAAAGTGTTTTATTTATACAAATACTTTTATAAAGGAGAAAAAATATATTGTTGATACAAAAATATTTATAATGAGAAATTTTCATTGTTGATACAAATATTTATATAAACGGGAAAGGTATATTGTTAATACAAATATTTTTACAAACGGAAAAAATCTATTGTTTATGCAAATATTTTTATAAAAGGGGAAGAGTCTATTGTTAATACAAATACTTTTATAAACGGAAAAAGTGTATTGTTGATACAAATATTTTTATAAACAGAAAAATGTGTATTGTTGATAGACATTTACTATTGATCAAAATATTTTTATAATCAATGTAAAAATAAATATGATATTTAAATATGAAAAAGTCTATTGTTGATCTAAAGGATGTTAATTTTCCGTATATGATTTTTTTTAGTACAACTTCTATAAAACAAAAGTTCATATATTTGTGAAAAATGAACGTACCACACCAAAATTTGTGCATACGCACTAGTTTTTTTACTTTCAATTATGTTGATTTTTCTTTTTTTTACTTATTATAAGAGTTTTTCGAGGCCTCAGATTTATGGTTTCCTGTACGTGGTCTTAACTTCTCTTTTTTATTGAGGAGATATTTGCGGTTTAACAAAAACTTTCTCTTATTTGACTATTGTGTTGGGCGGACGCACAGTCGACTTTATTGAATTCCGTCTAGATAGCCTATTTACTAGGTGATAGACACCCTAATCTAGAACTTTGCAAAATAAGACGCTACAATATAATAAAAGTCAAACTGTATATACTATACAATATGTGTAAAACTTGAACATGATTGTTGATAAAAATAGAGAGGGTAATAAATATCATATTAAAACGTTCATATGTTATATGTAGTAGCATTGTATATGGATGGGGTGAAAATTGTAATGTATAGGAGAGTTCACATCAAGTCGCGTGCATTTTGTCGATGAAGTGGTGGTATTGTATAGGTTTTTTAAATTAGTCACGGTTTAACTATGGATAGTTGTGATTTACATGTGGCTTTCTCATTAGTTAAGTGTTTGGCCTATTTAAATATTTATATTCAACTGTCATTCACTCATGTATCTTGTATCTTGAAGATCACAAATTTACAAGAATAGTGTGCGGCAAAGTATAATTTATCGTGTGAATATTAAGATATATCATGGAATTTATTTTTATATGAGTTATTTGTGTGAGTGATCTTTGAAATGTCCTAACTTTTGCTTCACCAAATGTTGATGTAGATAAAAATTGTAATATGCATGTCTATGAGAGTTCACATGATATTGTCTCCACCTTGTCGAAAAAGCGGGGATTATATATATATATATATATATATATATATATATATATATATATATATATATATATATATATATATATATATATATATATATATATATATATATATATATATATATATATATATATATATTACTCCCGATTTTATCATGGTTAAATATAAATTACACATGATATTTTGGAAAATGGATCCTCTCATACATTTCTTCTACTGTTGCCTTTCGATTTAGTCTAACCATTTAATCTTACCTATTTTTCAATGCATATTTTTTATCTCTTTTTTACCTAACCATTTGATCAATGGGCAGCATCACAAAAAAAATTGGAGAAATCCAAATCCGACATTTTTTAGTAGTTGTAGTTTACCCACCACAATTTCATAGAACCCTGAACACATGTTGAGAGATGTTTTGTCAGATTGAACTCTAGAATTTTAAAATTGTTTACTTAGAAAGAAAAAAAGATTGGTTTATATGAGGTGTTTGAATCCTAAAATATAGAATGTACTTTTCTTTTTAAATGGTCAGATTTTAAAATTCAAATGGCATTCTAATTTCTTTTGAACTAGTCCATCTTCCCAATTGTTTTGGACAACTTAAAAGATTTTGGAGAAATTATTTAGAAACTCAAATTTTAGAGATGTGCTCCTCATATCATTACTTTAAAAAAATACACCACATTTATAAAATACATTTATTTAATTATAAAATACATTTAAATAATAAGTTTATATATTAATGTTAACAAAATGACTTGCTTTTTTAGCATTAGCTTTGCCTACCACATTTTTTGTACGTACCATTTAAGAAGCATTTGTTTTACTTTTAATTTTTATTAAACATTAGATGTACGTCGATAAAATAAAATAAATTTACACAATTATTTAATAAAAAATGAATTATGTAAGTGAATTTTGAGTTATTTGTTAGTTTTTTTAAAAAACTTTTTAAAATGAAAAACAAATTCAAATTTATAAAAAATGTGAAATATATAGCAATTTAAATTGTTTATCTCTAACTATTCCTCTATTAAGTCTAAGAAACCGCTTACCATTTTTTTTATTTTTCTAAATGTTCCAATTTATTTGATCCCTATAAAAGTTAGCAGCGGCTAAACAAGCATGCATCAAATAGAAATAAATTACATGACTACATATTAATAATCTATGTAACAAAAGTCTTTATTATAATAGTGAATTCTACACATTTTAACTCACTTGGCCTAATTCAACATTGAAATAAACAACATCACAACTTTAGATCTAGTTAAATATAAATCTATTTGGGAGAATTTAAAATGAACAACCTCCACTAGTTAATAACAATATAAAATGAACAACCTCCACTAATAAATAACAATTCATGTGTCTAAGCAACCCTTTAAACCAAAACAACCTTATCAAAATGAGCTCTTAGTCCATTATCATTCTTAGTCTTAGAAGTTTTTCTTCCGTGATAAAATATTAATTTTATAACTGCATCAGATTAGATAATAGATTTAAATCATTTAAGTAATACAAAACAACAAAATATTCTTACTCATTCTAAAACAGAGAAAAAAAATGGAAAATACAATAACAAGGTAAGGGATAAGATCCATAAACATTAGATAAATTGAAATCTTTAAATTAGAAACAAAATTACTCCAAATAGGAAACCAAAATATTGAAATTTAAAATTTTAAAAATTGAAAATGAAGATTGAAGAGGCAACTATATTGTATCAGTCATTGGGCTGCTCAATGGCAACCAATCAATAATGTGAAAAATCATGAAAGTTAACCCATGGTTGTCAGAAGATAGATAAAGGGTGTTGTTTTGATTCCCGGATTTATCTTACCCATAAAGGGATTGAGCCTACTATATTTTCCAAACTGGATGGACTTTTTAGTGCATCCTTAGTTTTGAGTAGCAGAACTTTGGTAGAGTTTCACTAGTCTAATATATTATTTAGAGAAAGTCAAATGTGTATATTTTAATATATTAATTTAATTGGTATAATTTTAAATCTTAATTTGTGCCAGTTTCACATTTGTGTACTTCCTTTTTAGTTTTTGAATTGGATTGATCATGGCTATTTTTCATATTCATTGCTTAATTTTTTTGTCTTATTTTTGTTTATATTTTATTGTCCTTTGTATCATCATATTTATTGATGTTTGTTTTTTTATTTTAGGTGGAGTAGGAAGGTGAACCTTGTTCATCACGTGTCAATCCATGGGAAATTGAACCTAGGTTCCATAAAGGTGGACATAATGCAACCACCGACAGTATCCGACCTTTTTGATCCAATCTTTGAGTAACGGTTCGGTTTTAGTCGATTGGAGGTTTAGGTCAAAAAGCAGCAAAGGGTTGTTGTGGACTTGTGAGGCCCTTCGGAAACCAAATCCAACTGAATCTAAGGGTATATTTATGCTAGGCCCAATCTAACCCTAACTTAATCCAGTTTATACCCTAGCCCAATTTAGATTGTAAATTCTATATATTTTAGTGCCTCTGATGTTTCATCCCTAAACTTTGTATCTAACCTAGTTGCGCCTCCATCTCATTAGTGTTTGTTGGCTTTGTTTTCTATCATAACCTTGTATATACCCTAGTTGCGCCTTCATCTTTGATCTTTTGGATAAGTTTGCTGTCACTATTCCACTTTAGGTTTATTTCCATCTCTTAACTCTTTTAGAATTCATGTTTATTTTTTCAGATTTCTCTATGTTTTGATTTTTCTTTTTCTAATTATATATATTTGGTTGGGTTCAGTTTTATTTATGTTTTCTTTAGTTTTGATTGTTTAAAATAGAGAGTACACGTCTTTTGCTTGTTGTATTCTTTATGTTTCTATTTGTTTTGTGATCTTTGATAACTCATTTCATGTTATATTACATGTGGTGAAATATCTTGAACTCTTGATAATGTAATAGTTATAGCATCTGAAATGATAGAAGGTATGAATCTTGGTAACAACTTAATGGTTAGAAATAGTCACATGATTTAAAAATTGTTGTTAGAGAGTGTTGCACCCCAAAATTTGCCCTCTTTCTCTGTGCTATAAGTTATTAAGGACGTTTATTTCGTCGCTCAAAAATCAAGAAAAATTAAAGAGTTTCTATTATTGTGAAATTGTTAAGTCAAGAGGTTTGTGAGGTGAATTACAAAAGAAATGAGTCATGGTACAAAGTTATGAGCTCAATGATAGCATTGTTTCAAGACGCCATTATGCTCCAAATTTCTTGGTGACTTATCGTACAAGTTTGGTTTGAATTAAGGAACCGAGATTGAGTTGGGGGTCCATTGAAGTTTGCAAGTTAAATGAGATTTATTCACCAAAGGTATTCAAAGATATTCAAGATATTCATGCAAGTGTGGATTCAAATATCATTCAAAGTCAAGGTTTAAGACTATTTAGGTCAAGTTCAAGATTCAAATTCAAGTGCTTTTATGTCCATTTAAAGATACAAAAATCTAATTTCTACATGTTCAAGTTCATCATTTGCAATCCATACAAAAATATCCATTACAAATCCTTTATGAAACATGACCCTAAAATCTATTTTCTATGCTACTCTTCAACTCTGACTCTTCATACATTCTGGGGTTTTCTTCAATCTTCAAATGGGCCTTCTGTGCCATTCTTCATGATGTGCCTTAAGCTTCATGCCATGGGTCTAACAATCACGGTTATGCATACAATTTCAAACCAGAAAATAAACCCTGCAAACAAGAAGCAAAAGCCGGTTCGACGTACCGAATAAAACAACCACAAAGCAGCAGCATAATAAGAAAATAACCGGGTTCAATCAAAAGAGAGCCAACATCACTGTAAAGGAAAACGGTATCGGTTCATAACAAAATTACAGGAAAAAACGCAACAGAATTCACAAAGAAAAGGATCAGAGAGTCATAACAAAAAATCACAAAAACCGGAAAAAGAGAAAAGAGAAACGTAACAAACTTTCAGCCTCTCTTCAATCCTCTCTCCATCTTCATCATCTTCAATCCTCAATCTTCTTCCCCTATCTTCACTGCCTTCCTCTTCAAACCATAAACTTCAATCATCATCTTCATCCAACCTTCAGCCATAACCGAAAATCTTCAAGAACCAACCGAGAATTCACTCTCTCTGTCTCAATCTTTGAGCTTCTTCAACCTCTCAATCACTCACGAAAAAACTCAGAACATCACTCCAATCATCTCTCAGAAAATCAACAGGAAAACACTCTGAATTCACTTTACACGACACCTTCATCAGTCAGCTTCAATCTGCGACGCAACCATCATCATCACGATCTTTGCCTTCGCTTTGCATCATCGAATCCGCTACATCAACGAATCTGCAAGCAACAACAACGAATCAACGTCATTGCATCGGCACACTCAAGAAAGAAGAAAGAGGAGAATTAGTTCTATAGAGATCAAGAACTCACCTGAGGAATCGCATCATTCTTGTGCGTTTATTTCGCAAGGAGTCTCATCTCTGGATTTATGGAATTGAACATCATCATCTCTGAACCATAGATTCAGTAGCGGCAAGCAGAAGAATCGATCGGAGAAGAGCGTGAGTATCAGAGAACGGCGCTATTGTGCTTGAGTCCGTGAGATCATCGAAGAAGAAGAGGTCGAAAGATTGAGACGGTGACGCGAGAGATGCGTGACGAGAGTGAGGCAGAAGGAAAGGCCGCGTACGGCGGCGTTGTTTTGTGCATCGAAGAAAACAAGATCTCCGGCCGCCGCACCGAGTTGGAAAGAGAGGGAGGAGAGTACGTTCCAATCATTTTCAGTGTAACCTAATCCTTTTCTTAATTCACGTTACTTTTAATTAGAGTAATTGATGATACAAATCTTATTGGACTTTTTCTTAAAACAAAAATCTGAGTGCTGACTCATTGATGATACAAATCTTATTGGACTTAATATATTTGGGGCTTGACTGAAATGCTCCCTACACCCTTAGCCCAGTCATGCACCACCAGTGTTGCTGCCAGAAATTGAATGAAAATATCGAAAATGGGCTTTACACGAAATTACTGCCATAAACTTTTGCTCGAGTTCGCGCACCCCCTCACTTACCTTCAACTTCATGTTAGTTCTAGCTTGAATTAATATGTTTCCTCTATTTTTCTTAGTGATAAAAGACATATAAAAACAATAATTTTTGTTAGATATTTTGACATGATAATAGAGTATAAAATCATTGAGTTTTGTTAATTTTTGGTTGATAAAAAGAATAAAAACATGTGATACCTTTTGCTTGTTAGAATTTAATGGTTTTGTTACATAGTTTAGTTCTAATTATTAGAGGAAATGCCATAAAAAACAATATTCTTGTTAGATTTTATTTTAGAATTCAATTAGATTTTTGTTTCTATAATTTTGCATGCTAGTCTTGTTAATTTACGAATTTTGTTTCTCATTTTGTTTCATAATGCAATTGTGCGACTTTGTTCGCGTTTTCTTGTTATTTCTAATAAGTGTGTTAGCTTGTGTGAGGAACTTTGAGTACGATTTCTGATGGATGCGCTTTGCTTTGTGTCCCGCTTTATTTGTGGGACACGACATTATTCTCCTGATTTCTTTTCATGCGTCTCCCTGTGCGAGTCACGATTCATATATGTTTGTTGTTGCTTGCCTGTTGCGACTTTTTCTTGCAGGTGTATTATTCGGATGTGCCGGTACACACTCCGAATTGATGCACGATTTATTTTCGTGTTGTCTTCGCACTTTGATGATGCTTATATCGTCTGTCAGATTTCTGATGCTTTCGTTGCTTGATGTTCGCTCGTGCATGCGTTCACTGGGTTTCCTAGTTCTACTTGCGTTGCTAGCTCATTACGGACTTGCTATCCGTACGGTACCGCTCCTTCTCCCTTTTACTCTTTCGCACACCATATCTTTCCATGAGAAGTAGGGTAGGCATGCAGCATCATATTTGCCATGAGAAGTAGGACCTAGGCATTCATCTGGCCAAGCCCTCGAAAGAGGCTTTGTTTTTGTTTATTTATTATTCCTTGCTTCTTTCTTTTTTACTTTCAGCCTGTCTCGGGTGGCTTTCCCCGTTGATAATAGCTTCGAGTGGCTTTTCCCGTTGATAATAGCTTCGAGTGGCTTTTCCCGTTAGCTAACTGATCGTACCTGATCAGAAGAATCGTCAAGGCGGCGGAATCTGGCTTGAAGAGCAAGATGGGGGGTACCTGCAAGGTCCTCCGATGCTAAAGTCAGTAGCTATCAGAGAATAAAGGTTTAGAAAGTGAAGAATATGATACCTGACCCTCTAGTGAAAGAGGGTATTTATAGCCCCCAGCGCTGGGCCAAGGTTCCTAATTGGGCCAAATCCAATTGGAGGCCCACGTGCTAGGAAACTGCCAGAACGTCCTTGTGCTAGGGCTGAGTCAGAGGTTACCCACGTTCTGGGTGAGCGTGGCGTAGGATCCGGAGGAGGTTGACCGGATCCTTCGCTGAAGTGTGACGCGTGGTCTTCGCGCCTGGTCAATCCGTAACGGCTACCAAGTAAATGGGCCCAAACGCTTTGGGCCTGCTCGGCTGGTGGGAAGAGCTGGGGCTGCTCGGCCCAGTCCAGAACAGGAGCCCCCCAAGTCATTAGTCTTGTGAGAGTGATGACTTTAACCAAGAGGCTGGCCGAGCAAGAGTATGAACGTTTGTCGTCAACTGGGCTCTCCTCGTACGCTTAGGCCGGTGGGGAGAGGAGTTGCTGCTGGGTATAAGGCCAGAGGGTGATCGGCTCGCGTTCTCGGAAACTGGCCGGGGAGGCGGCTGTACCTTTGGTTTCCACTCGACACGTTTCGGTTGCCTCTTGTCAGAGTGTGACTGACAGGTGGCAGCTGTTGAGACTGCCATCATTGCAGCGCCGTTTTAGGCATAAATGCTGACTGCGTTGTTTGGGTTTTCTAGGATACTTTACGACACGTGGTGCCTTTCCATGGTTAGAGCCGCCTTGGAGGTGTAGGCAATGATGGCGCCTCCTAGGCTGCCTAGGCCATCATGACACCCTTTGGTCTTCTCCCTCTAAATAAGGAGTGAGAAGATCATTCATTTGTCACTTAGGATTTTGAAAACTTCCATGACTCGCTCACAGCTCTCTTCTTCGTCTCGTGCATCTCTCCTCCGCTTCTTCAAGTAAGTTCCTCGTCTTCTCCTTGCGTTTATTTAAGTTTTACGTTCTGGCTTTGAGCGCGGCGGGCAAGACTGATGAGTGTAGCGAACAAGGTTGATGAGTGTGTCGAGTAAGTTTAGGAGATCGTTATTCTTTCTCATGTGTTTGCCGAGTGAGACTTGAGTAAGCCGGGCAAGACCAGTTGAGTGAGACGTCTAGCCTTAGAATTATTCGAGGAGAGGTCGAATGCGATGGGCGAAAGAGGTTGCATGCCTTGATTAGGGTGCGTGTTTACTGGAGAGCTAGATGCGTTTGCCGAGCATCGTTGGTTGCGGTTACCTTATCTTGCGAGCATCTCTTTCTAATGTAGTTCGCCGGTAGTTGGCGGTAGGCAGGATTCTTTCCTCGTCTTCTTTCCTCGCCCTTTCACTTGACTTGCGGTGGAAGGGTGGATTTGACAAGTCGAATTCACTGTTTCCTCTGCTTTTCAGGTAAATGGCTGACAAAAACAAAGACGACGTCGTCTTCGACATATCAGACGGGGATGAAGCTATTGGTTGCTCGCAGGACGAGGGAATTCCCATCGTCGAGACCTCACCGAGGGAACTTGAGGAATGGGTGGCCGTAGCTCCGAGGACGATCGCGTCGCGTTTCTTGACGCGTCCTAAGGAGGCCTTTAATGTCATTGAGGATCTTGATTCGAACGAGGAGCCTTCTTGGGGCGCCTTCGTGCCTAAGTCTCATCAGAGGATCTGCTCGCAATTCCCTGGTCCTCGTTTCGCTATGTATGAGTTCGTCTTTAAGGAGGTCGGTCTTAGGCTCCCCTTCACTCATCTGCAGCGGAGCGTCTTCGGGTGGTTGCGTTTGTGTCCGTCTCAGCTTCATCCCAACGCCTTTGCGTTTCTAAGGGCCTTCGAAATTGTATGTGGATTCCTGGAGGTCGAAGCGACTCTGCCCCTATTCTTCAGAGTGTTTCATCTGCAGAGGCTGCGCGACTCGGATGGCAAATGGAGTTGGGTGTCCTTTAAGCAGCCGAAGAAGCTGTTTGCCATCTATCAGGACTCCATCAAGCATTTCAAGAGTCGATATTTTATGGTCAAACCACTTACTCCTGAGGCCGATGACCACTTGTCCGAGGACCGCGAGTATATTGAGGATGGGGTGAAGAAGGTGGGTCCATCTGCTCGGTTCCCGTTGGAGTGGCAGCCTGATCACTTCGAGCGTGGGACTGACTACTATATCTTCCAGGATGAGGATATTAACGAGCGCGATACAGGGGGGTATCAGCGTCTCCTTCGTGGACGGGTTCAGGCCGACGGTGTGCACCTATCCCAACGGGGACCCTTTATTCGAAGAAGATGGAGGTCCTATGCTGGAGCCTCGGTAAATCAACACCAAAGTTGTCCTCGAGTGCGGGGGTTACGGGGATGCGATGATCTTGCTTGGTGAGGAAATTATTTTGTGTTCGAATAATAACTCTCTGGTTCTAACTCATTTTGTTTTGCAGGACAAATGGCCGACTTGCAAGACAAAGTCGTGAAGATGAGAGCAAAGAACAAAGCGGCTACCAAGGTGGCCGTGAAGCGGACACGGGTCGAGGAAGTCAAGGCGGCCGCTGCGGGTGCTCGTGATGGTGGTTCTCCTTCGTCGGTTGGGACGACTTCGGGTGATTCCCCGGCCGGGAAAAAACAAAAGAACGAAGGGACTCCAGAAGTTCGTCCTCTCATCAACGACAACCCCTCTGATGACGACATAGTGTTGCCCTCTTGTACTTTGCACAGGGGACTCTTCTCGAAGAAGAATGTGCTGCTCGAGCGCGAGGAGGTCCGGCACATAGTCAGGCGGGACAGGATGTCTCAGGACAAGGACTTGTCTGAGGATCTCGAGGGGATGATGAGGGTGGCCGCCTTGGCCTTGGCCCTCAATGCTCAAAGGGTCTGTCCTCAGAAGGATTATGATGCCCTGCAGACCAAATATGACAAGCTGGAGCATGAGTTTGAGAATTACAAGGACAAGTACGAGATCCAAAACGGCATTGTTGAAGACCTCTGCAAGGCGCAGGACAGAGTCAGGGCCTTGGAAGCTGAGGAGAAAAAGCTGCGTGACCGGGTTGCCGAGCTGGAGAAGTCTCACCTCCCTGCCGCTGAGGAAGATGAAGACGAGAAGGTTTTGGTGACTCGCTCTCAACTTCTGGGTAAGGTGAGGGAGCTGGAGGTCGACTGCGTAGCTACCTTGGGGTTGGATTCAAGGCCGCGGTGGATCAACTGAAAGTTCTCAACCCGTGCTTGGTGACGAAGGGAATCGGTCCTTACAACAAAGTCGTGGACGGGCGGATCGAATCAAATCCCGAGTTCGAGGACTGGGAGGACGAACAGGATGCCCAGGGTGAAGACAATGGTGCCGAGGAGGAAGACGGCGATATTTGATCAGTTTCTTTTTTTGGCCTGCGTGCCAATGTTTTTGTGGCCTGCGTGCCGGGATGTTGTTAGCAGGGCGATGCCCGGATAATTTTTGGGGTCTGCGCGCCCGTATTTTTTGTAATATTTGGATATCCCCGGCCAGTTTGGCCGATTTTTAATACTATCCTGCATTTTATGCTTTGCTCTAATGCTTATTTATGCTGATTCAATGTTTATTGTCGAATATTTATGCTTGTGCTCGGTCGAGTTTTATAGCCCGGGCGTGTGGTGTACGGCCCGGGTGCGCAGAGCAGGTGTGCGCCATTAGCGAGCGCGAGACCGCGGTCGGGGCCAAGTGCTCGCGGCGTGAACGGTCCCATCGCGAGCTGAGGTTCTGCCATGCAGGTACTACCGTGGCGGGTCTTGTCGTAAAGCTCGCCGCGTAGTCGGTCTCGCCTTCTGATAAGGGTTTTCGACTGTTGCTGTCGTGGAGCATTCGCGCCCGCACCATGGCGCGAGTCCGTGTCCGGTTTCCCCTCGTGTTCGATACGAGCGGCCGGGGAGCGTTAGGTTGTATCTAACTGTAATAGCGTCTGAGCTTTTCAGCGTTCCAAGGCCGAGCAAGTTTTTCACCGAGAAGGTTCTCGAGATAATAGGCGCCATTTTTGGTTTTATCGTAAACTCGGTATGGGCCTTCCCAGTTCGGGGCTAGTTTGCCCTCGCGGGAGTCTTTCATGTTTCTACAGAGCACTAGGGCACCAACTTCGAAGTCGCGCTTGATGACTTTGGCGTTGTGGCGTAAAGCTATATGTTGTTTCAACTTTGCCTCTCGGAGGGAAGATCCTGCTCGGATTTCCTCGACCATGTCGAGTTCTTCCCTCATAGCTTCGTCGTTGAGTTCTTCTTCGAGAGGTGACTCGGTTCGACGAGAAGGTTCTCAGATCTCCACAGGGATCACGGCTTCGGTGCCGTAGGTTAACCTGAATGGGGTTTCGCCTGTGCTCGAATGAGGGGTCGTCCTGTACGCCCAGAGTACACTGTGTAGTTCTTCGACCCAAGCTTTCTTCGCCTCGCCCAACCTCCTCTCCAGTCCTCGGAGGATGACTCGGTTGGCGGCTTTAGCTTGGCCGTTCGTTTGGGGGTGTTCGACCGAAGTGAAGTGTTGTTTCGTTCCGAGTTTGGCCACAAACTCTTGGAACTTTCTGTTTGTGAATTGGGTGCCGTTGTCGGTTATAATCGCTTGTGGCACCCCGAACCGAGCAAGTATGTTTCGCTTGTAAAAACGGAGCACGTTTTGGGACGTTATTTTAGCGAGCGCTTCAGCTTCTATCCACTTAGTGAAGTAGTCGACGACGACGACCAGGTACTTGTTTTGGTATGAACCGACCGGGAAGGGTCCGAGGAGGTCCATTCCCCAGGTAGAGAAGGGCCAGGGTGAGGATAAAGATTTAAGCTCGTTCGGGGGAGCTAAGTGCATGTCGGCGTGACGTTGACATTTGTCGCATTTCTGGACGTGCTCCCTGGCGTCCTGCTGCATGGTCGACCAGTAGTACCCGGCTCTGAGGGCCTTTCTTGCGAGTGACCGGCCGCCTAGATGTTGTCCGCTGATTCCCTCGTGGAGCTCTTGAAGGATCTCGAGAGCTTGCAAAGCATCGACACATTTGAGGAGAGGAATGGAGAAACCTCGTCGGTATAGTTTGTTTTCGACGATGGTATACGAGCAGGCTCGTCTTTTGATTGCTGAAGCCTCTTTTGCGTCGGTTGGGAGTTCGTCTTTTGTGAGAAAGTTGTACACCGGGGTCATTGATTGGAAAAATAGCAAGTGTACTATTTTGCCTCTGTAGTAATAATAGGGAAATTCCCCGAATGTCGATCTCAAGGACTGCACGTTAATATCGAGTTTCAATAGTGGTTCAATTAAACAAAAACTATATTTGGAGTTTTGTTTGCAAATTGTTACTAAAAATAATTAAAATAAGCAGAAAAGTAAATTGGCTTTTTGACAAATATGAGTATTATGCTAGGGTAAAGTGTGTGACTATTTCTATAATAACCTTGGATTTAGATCTCTTCAACAAGTTCATACTATTCAATTACCAGCCCTTTAGGATATTTTCCCCTAATTCCTTAGCGGGAAAACCTTTGAACATTCAACCTAAATCCTAATTCCTTAGAGATTTATTATGAAATCAAGCAATTGTTTTATCAAGAGTTAACCGGTAACTATAGGGTATCCCTAGTCCTAGGTGATATCTACTATAGTCTAATCGTACAAAAACCTTACAACCGCTGTCCAGCTGGTTGTTAACCGTAAATCAATCTTGTTGGTCCGACAAAGAAAGCATAAAAACCTTGTACAGTTAAATTAAATAAGAAAACAAATCTATTGATGAAATCAGGAATTCAAAATCATTACAGAATCAAATCAGGGACACCCCCTAGCATTAGGGTTTAGTTACTCATATTGTTCAAAGAAAACAAAATATAAAATAGAGACATTACAAGAATTGAGATGAAAGTTGATCTTCAATCGCTTCCGTTCATGAAAACATTCTTCTCTCCCAAACCATTGTTTCCTCCAATCTTCAATCTTGTATCTTCTCTCGGTCAAAAAAGTCCCTTCTTTCTTTGAAAAATAGGTTTAAGTAGTGATATTGTGTTTCCATCTAGTGCAGAATGACAAAATTGCCCTTAATGAGTCCAAATTGAGCAAACAGCAAAAATTCAGCATTTCTACACATTCACGCTGACACGGCCGTGTCAAATGACACGGGCTGCCCGTGTCAGCTTCTGCCCACGCCCTTCTCTTGCTGTTTACATGACACGCCTGCGTCAAACGACACTGGCAGCCCGCGTCAAACTGGCAGCCCGCGTCAAACGACACTGATAGCCCGCGTCAAACTGGGAGCCCACGTCTTCTTCTGCTCTTGTTCTAATTCTTTTAGAAACTTTCTTTTTTTCCTGAAATCAATAAACACTACCAAAACAACGTCTCAAAAGCATCTTATATAAAAAAATTAAAACAAGAACTAATTTGCAAAATGTTTAAAAATTAAATAAAATGATAGAAAACTAAACCATGGTGTTACCAGAATGAGCGATTTCTTACCAAATAATCGATGGAAAGTATGTAAAATTGGTGACCGATCACAACCCCAAACTTATCTCATTGCTTGTCCTCACGCAATGCATGAACAGACAAAACTGAGGTCACCCCTGAATTTAGCTTACCACAATACAACCGTGCTTTTCGCAACTCAACTTCCACCATTCCGGTCAATCTTGTCAAATACACAACCCGAATCGCCCGCTTCACTTACACATCAAATTACTCCTTCACCTGTAAGCTCTTTCACACATCTCACCAATTCTCTCTGGGTTAAGAATAATAATTCACTCACAAGTCATAATATGCAATACCAACTTTTAAATTCGAATACATTCTACTTTCATACAAAAACACACTGCACACACTTTTTGAGGTCTGTAGGTTGTAACGGGGCTTAGGACAGATGGGATAAACAAGGAATAAGATACGCAAGGGGTGTAGGCTCAGCATTTGTGTTGTTGTTCTTGTTTTGGTGCTTCGTTTAGTATCATGGGATTCAATCACCGTTTCTACTATTTTAGCTTTACTCAATTGTTGCTTTGAGCGTATGATGAACTAGCGATATCTCTCTGCTTAGGCGAGTGCTGATTCCAATTCTTCTCTTTTTTTTTAGCACATATATATTTTTTTCGCACTCGCCTTTCTTTTAGGTGTACTACCCCAAACTTATAATTTGCACTGACTTAGCAACAACATCACACATTTATGCCGAGCAGGGTAGGGAAAAAAATGGAATTTATTTTATTTTTTTTCTTTTTGGCCAAGGGTTAATAGATGTGGTTAACACAAATAAGGGATACAGGCTCAAAGGGGTTTGCAATGGATAAACATAATGAAGGGTGGCTGGAAAGGCTCAATGTTAACACAAACAATGTGCCTCAGTGTGTGTCAACGTGTAGTGTCATATAAGTAGAACATACGCAAATTCAAAGTGATAAAGTCATACCTGACTACTCTCTTATGATGATATATTTCTGGCTTTTTTTGTGTTCTCACCATGTTGGGCATAACTTACAGGATCCATAGTTCTTATTGTGTGATGTTGCTCCTTTTCCGGTTCGTGTGTACCAACTTCCAATTTCGGTCCGGTATCATCAAGTTGCGTCCAACAATAATTTTGGTTGAATCAACTTTCAGGGATGCCTGGGGTGCAAGTTTTGGTTGGATTTTTCATCCTTTTACTACCACTCCATCAACCATCCGGTAAATCTCATCAATCTATAACACCTGGTAAACATAATAGCATAGAAATACTAGGAAAAACAAATACTCAAAATAAAAACAGAATGCAATAAAAACCCCCCCACACTTGAACCAAACATTGACCTCAATGTTTAAACTTGAGATAGTGAGGGTGATCTCACAGAGGGTACTGCGATTCCAGCTGCTGCTTCCTAGCTTTCACCAGAGAGACCCACTTTTCTTTATTTTCTGAAAAAAAAACAAACAAACAGAAAAATTAATTATTAAAACCGTGGGTTGCCTCCCACGAAGCGCTTCGTTTAACGTCGCATGGCTCGACGGTCCATTCCCCTTGTTAGGGTGGCATATATGACACAAAGAACACATCATCTTTTTTCTTTCTTTTGTTTGGTAGCAATCCCATGAACTTAAAGTACTGATGATGTTGCTGCCAAATCCTTTTTAGCTTGATTTTATTGAACAAGGCATAAATGTCTTCCAATACTTTGTCAATTTCTTGTCTTTCATCTGCCTTGTTGTAAAAATAGTTCTTAGGGATACTCTTTTGTTGAAGATTTTCTTGTTGGATAACCACATCTTCACAAATTGTTAAATTTGTGGTTTCATCCAAAACTCGATCATCTTCGAGTTTCCTTATGTCTTCTTCCCCATATTTCTTTTTTTACCTCAAATTCTTCTATTCTTACTGCATCCTCTTCATCTGATGTTATGCATTTTTCTTCTGGTTCCACATACTTTTCTTCCAAGTCTAACTTTCTCCAAATAAACCTATCTAGATAAAAGTTAGCTTCCTTACATTCATTCATAAGGATTCTTACCTCTCTCTTATATGCTTTAAAAATTTTAGTCGCCTCTTCCAAGGTGACTCCTGAATCAGGCGACCAACATGCAGGAGATACAGGTGGCAATGTATCAAAACAATACATAGCTACAAAACTCAGACAATTTGTTAGTAGCAAAGTATAGAAGAATTCATGAAGCAAAAATAATCTAACTTTATTTTTTATTTTTTTATGATAAAAACAAATTCAAATAAACAAAAACAAAAACAAAATTTTAGTTAACGAGTAACAAAATTTCAATTGAACTAAAATTAAAACTCTATATTTTGGCAGTCCCCGGCAACGGCGCCAAAAACTTGATCGGAAAAATAGCAAGTGTACTATTTTGCCTCTGTAGTAATAATAGGGAAATTCCCCGAATGTCGATCTCAAGGACTGCACGTTAATATCGAGTTTCAATAGTGGTTCAATTAAACAAAAACTATATTTGGAGTTTTGTTTGCAAATTGTTACTAAAAATAATTAAAATAAGCAGAAAAGTAAATTGGCTTTTTGACAAATATGAGTATTATGCTAGGGTAAAGTGTGTGACTATTTCTATAATAACCTTGGATTTAGATCTCTTCAACAAGTTCATACTATTCAATTACCAGCCCTTTAGGATATTTTCCCCTAATTCCTTAGCGGGAAAACCTTTGAACATTCAACCTAAATCCTAATTCCTTAGAGATTTATTATGAAATCAAGCAATTGTTTTATCAAGAGTTAACCGGTAACTGTAGGGTATCCCTAGTCCTAGGTGATATCTACTATAGTCTAATCGTACAAAAACCTTAACAACCGCTGTCCAGCTGGTTGTTAACCGTAAATCAATCTTGTTGGTCCGACAAAGAAAGCATAAAAACCTTGTACAATTAAATTAAATAAGAAAACAAATCTATTGATGAACTCGGGAATTCAAAATCACTACAGAATCAAATCAGGGATACCCCTAGCATTAGGGTTTAGTTACTCATATTGTTCAAAGAAAACAAAATATAAAATAGAGACATTACAAGAATTGAGATGAAAGTTGATCTTCAATCGCTTCCGTTCATGAAAACCTTCTTCTCTCCCAAACCCTTGTTTCCTCCAATCTTCAATCTTGTATCTTCTCTCGGTCAAAAAAGTCCCTTCTTTCTTTGAAAAATAGGTTTAAGTAGTGATATTGTGTTTCCATCTAGTGCAGAATGACAAAATTGCCCTTAATGAGTCCAAATTGAGCAAACAGCAAAAATTCAGCATTTCTACACATTCACGCTGACACGGCCGTGTCAAATGACACGGGCTGCCCGTGTCAGCTTCTGCCCACGCCCTTCTCTTGCTGTTTACATGACACGCCCGCGTCAAACGACACTGGCAGCCCGCGTCAAACTGGCAGCCTGCGTCAAACGACTCTGGCAGCCCGCGTCAAACTGGCAGCCCACGTTTTCTTCTGTTCTTGTTCTAATTCTTTTAGAAACTTTCTCTTTTTCCTGAAATCAATAAACACTACCAAAACAACGTCTCAAAAGCATCTTATATAAAAAAATTAAAACAAGAACTAATTTGCAAAATGTTAGAAAATTAAATAAAACGATAGAAAACTAAACCATGGTGTTACCGGAATGAGCGATTTCTTACCAAATAATCGATGGAAAGTATGTAAAATTGGTGACCGATCAGTCATCCAGCAGTTGTTGTCGCCGATGGCAAGCACAGGTAGGGGTTGCGCGCCCTTGTCCACGCTCGGCCTTGATAGGATTTCCTGGATCACCGACTTGTTCCCGCCTTTCTTTCTTGTGCTCGCGAGTTTGGATAATACGTCGGCTCGTGAGTTGTGCTCTCGGGGTATATGCTCTACTTCTGCGTTAGCGAATTTTTTCATCTTATCCTTGACGAGCGTGAGGTACTCGGCAAGCACGTCGTTCTTGGCTTGGTAGTCGCCGTTGATCTGGGATGCAACGAGTTGGGAGTCGGTGTAAATCTTAACCTCCCGAGCGCCTACATCCTCTGCCAGTCGTAGGCCTGCTAGGAGAGCTTCGTACTCGGCCTGGTTGTTCGACGTGTTGAAAGAGAGAACCAAGGAAACCTCGATGATGAGTCCCTCGTCGTTTTCCAAGATGATGCCGGCCCCGCTTCCCGAGCTGCTTGAGGCGCCATCTACGTAGATGGTCCACTTATTCTCAGCGAGGGCCAGGGGGTTGGCGATCGAGGTCATTTCGGCTACGAAATCTGCTAGCACCTGAGCCTTCTCCTGCTTTTGTATTGTATGTCGAACTCGGAAAGCTCGAGGGACCACCTTAGCATTCTCCTGGCCATGTCTGGTTGGCTGAGGAGTTGCTTGATAGGTTGATCTGTTCGAACGACGATGGTATGGGCGAGGAAGTAGTATCTCAGCCTTCTGGCAGCTGTCACTAGGGCCAAGGCGACTTTCTCGATCTGCTAGTATCGCACCTCTGGTCCTTGTAGGGCTTTGCTGGTGAAGTATACGGGTTTCTGCCCGTCCTCAATCTCTCGGATCAGAGCCGCACTGACTGCCTCATTTGAGACGGCCAGGTAAAGGTATAAGGGCTCGTTGTCATTGGGTCGAGAGAGGACGGGTGGTTTGGAGAGCACTTGCTTGAGGTGGGATAGTGCTTGCTCGCATTCCTCGGACCATTCGAAGGTCGCTTCTTTTCGTAATAACTTAAAGAATGGAAGAGCGTGTTAGGCGGATTTGGCGACGAAACGGGATAGTGCCGTGAGCATCCCGTTTAAGACTTGGATGGATTTTTTGTTGTTAGGAGTGGGGAGTTCCGAGAATGCTCGGCATTTATCCGGGTTGGCTTCTATTCCTCGTTCCGTCAAATAGAAACCGAGGAATTTGCCTGCTCGGACGCCGAAGGTGCATTTTTTCGGGTTGAAGCGCGTCTTGTAGGATCTTGCCTGCTCGAATACCCGCTCGAGGTGGGTGGTGTGATCGGAGTCTTCTCGAGATTTGACGATCATGTCGTCCATGTATACCTCGAGAGTATCGCCGATCTCTCCTCGGAACACCTTGTTCATCATGCGATGGTAAGTGGCTCCGGCGTTTTTGAGTCCGAAGGGCATTATGTTGTAGTAATAGTTGCCCGACTCGGTCATGAACGCCGTGCACTGTTTGTCGCTCCTCACCATGGGGATCTGGTTGTAACCTGAATAAGCATCCATAAAAGACAATAATTTATAGCCGGCCGAGTTGTCGACCAGCCTATCAATGTTAGGTAACGGATACGCATCTTTGGGGCATGCCCGGTTAACATCAGTGTAATCAACGCACATTCTCCATTTTCCATTAGATTTTTTAACTAGTACAACGTTTGAGACCCAAGTTGAATATTTGGCCTCAGAAATAAAATTTGCCTCTAAGAGGTCTTTTACAGCTTTCTCGGCAGCCTCCGCTTTCTCGGGAGACTGTCGACGCCTACGTTGAACTACTGCCTTCGCGGCTGGATCAATGGAGAGATGGTGGCAGGCGACCTAAGGGTCGAGTCCGGGCATTTCCGTTGCGCTCCAAGCGAACAGGTCGGCGTTGGCTCGGAGGCAAGCCACGAGCTGCTTTCTTGGTAGGTCTGGGATGCCCTTACCGATCTTTACTGCTTTGTCGGGGTTGTCGCCCAGCGGGACAAGCTCGAAGTCTCCGTCCGGGACAGGTCGAACAGGGTGAGCTGCCTTTGGTCGTACCTCTTCGCCTTTCTTCAGCTCTTCTTCTGTAAAGCGTGCGTCAAGGTCGACTGAGCTGACGTCGGTCGTCTGATGTTGATCTTCGCGAGGATGCTTGTCTTCGGCCCTTGGCTTCTTGTTGGAGCTGGATGGGGGAACGATCAGTTGCAGCCCCTTCACGGAGGCGTCGAATATTCTTCTAGCAGCTTCAATGTCGGCGTTGATGGTGGCCACTCGTCCTGTTCTCGTGTAGAATTTCATCTTCAGGTGCACAGTGGAGGGTACGGCGGTGAGCTCGGCCAGAGTGGGGCGTCCGATGATGCAGTTGTAGAGGGTCTTGCAGTCGATCACCAAGAATCTGGTCTTGACTTGTCTGAAAGCTTCTCATTCCCCGAAGGTGACGATCAGCTCGACGTAACCCCAAGGTTTGGTGGTAGCTCCGTTGAAGCCTTGGAGGTCAGAACCCACATAAGGAGTGAGGTGTGAATTATCCAGCTGGAGTGTCCGGAAGAGATGAGAGTACATGATGTTGACCGAGCTGCCTTCGTCGACCAGGACTCGTCGGACGTCGAAATTTGCCATTCTTTCCCAAACGAGTAGGGGAATTGTGGCGTTTGGAGCTCCGCCGGGCAATTCCTCCAGATAGAAAGTGATCGGCTCCGATTTTCCTTTGAATTTGCGCAGAGTAGGGCCGAGGTCGGCGTTGGCGCTGAGTAGTTCATCGAACTTTCTCTTCACTGAACTGGTGGTGAGAGAACCGGGATCCCCGCCATTAGAGACGACCATGGCGGTCGGGAATCTTTCCCATTCGCTAAGTGCGGTGGTTATTCCGACTGCAGGCACGAAGTCTTCAGGACGGGTGACGGACAGGGCTACCTGCAGGGGCCTGTTATCCGGTGAGTTGCCCTCGTCAGAGTTTCATTGGTCGTCCCGCCGGGAAGGTTCCCCTTTCTTGGTGTACTTCGAAAGGCGACCTTCCTTGATCAGTGTCTCGATGGCATCCTTAAGATGAATACATTCTTCGGTCAGATGCTTGTGACTCTTGTGGTACTTGCAGTACTTGGATTTGTCAGTTCCTGGCCTCGCAGGGTTTGATTTCGGGGGTCTAATGCTGGAATTTTTGAATTCAGTGCTTTTGCATTCGGCCAGAATTTTTTCCCGTGAAGCATTTAGAGGAGTGTAGTCGTTGAAGCGATCAGTTGGTCCTCGGCGTTCTTTGGTGTCGTGGGACCTGTCATCTTTCCTCTTTTCATGCCCTCGACGCAAACCCGAGTCACCGAGGTTCGAGCTGCGAGCAACATCATTGCCCCTCGAAGCTTTGATCGCAGCTGCTTCGCCTTCCTCGAAAGCGATGAAGGCTTGAGCTTTGCGGAGGAGGGCGTTCATAGAGTGCACCTTCTCGATTTTTATGGCCTTCTTGAAGTCGCTTCCGGGGAGAAGTCCTCGTTCTAGGAGGTATCTTTTCATGTAATCGGCCGTCTGTACTTGGACGGCTTCTTTGTTGAACCTGTCGAGGTAATCTCGAAGAGGCTTGTGGGGTCCTTGGATCACGGCCTCGAGATTTGCTTCCGACTTTGGTTGCCGACGGGAGGCTGTGAAGTGGCTTAAAAAAAGTTCTTTGAGCTCGGTCCAGGAATGGATGGAGTTGGGGCGAATGTTCCTGTACCAAGTCATCGCTCCTTTCCTGAGGGTAGTCGGAAAGATGCGGCATTTGATGGATCCCCGGACGACGTGGTAATCCATGACGGCTTCGATGCTCCGAATATGGTCGTCAGGGTCAGTTGTCCCGTCGTATTGGTCCAAAACTGGTGGTTTCTCCATCCCCCGTGGGAGGCGGGCTATTCGGATGCTTTCGGACAAAGGGCTGCGGAAGTCCTCCTCGTCACTTGGTCCCGGGGAGGTTGAGTGTCTGCCTCGCCGGGGCTTTTCTTGGAATTTGTCTGGACTTGTGCGGTTGTTCCTGGGAGGGGAACGTTCGCAGGTTTTCAGCACAGTCTTGGAAGGGCCTCGGTGATCCCGTTCAGGGGAGAGGCTTCCGGTTTTAGTGGCCTCAGGTCTCTGATTTTTCCTGCTCTTTCGTGGTGGAGAGCGGGAATATGACCTCCGGCGGTGGTATCTTCTAGGAGGAGAGCGTGAGGAGGACGGGGAACGCCGACGGTGTCTCCTCGGTGGTGATCGTGAGGAGGAATAGGAACGCGACCGATAGCGCCTCCGCGGAGGAGAGCGGTATCGTCGCTTCCTTTCCAGCTCGTGGATGCGGTCGTCTTGAAGTCGGAGGAGGCTGTTTGTCTTCCGCAGTTCCTTGAGCAAGAGGGCGGTGGTGGGGTCAGCACCCTCAGGGATGTTGATATGCTCTTCCTCCTCTTCGCGACGGACTCTTCGCCTGTCGGAGGTGTGGGTGAACGAGGAGGCAGCATGCCCGTCTCTGGCGTCAGTCTCGTTCTCATTCTGGGGCTGTTCTTGTCCATTATGGGGTCGAGCCTGCTCGTCTTCCCCGTTCTGAATGTGCCCCTCGGGAGGAACTTGTTCAACGTTTTAAACCTGTTGAAGGCTCTGCAGATGCTGAATGTTATGGATCTGCTGCCCCCTGGGTTGTGAGGTCTCATGCTTCGGTCTTCTCTGCCCGGGAGGAGCATGCTGCTGTCCCTCCTGCCGGCGATGATTTGTCCCCTTGCGGGTGGACTCCTCGATGAGCTATTGCAGGAGGAAGGGGTCAGGGTTTGGGATGTTGTTGTTATCAGCCATGACGATTGTGAATGTGTTAGCTTTGATCTTTGTTTGTTAAAGAAGGGGGAGCAAGATTCCCACAGACGGCGCCACTGATCGTACCTGATCAGAAGAATCGTCAAGGCGGCGGAATCTGGCTTGAAGAGCAAGATGGGGGGGTACCTGCAAGGTCCTCCGATGCTAAAGTCAGTAGCTATCAGAGAATGAAGGTTTAGAAAGTGAAGAATATGATACCTGACCCTCTAGTGAAAGAGGGTATTTATAGCCCCCAGCGCTGGGCCAAGGTTTCCTAATTGGGCCAAATCCAATTGGAGGCCCACGTGCTAGGAAACTGCCAGAACGTCCTTGTGCTAGGGCTGAGTCAGCAGGTGACCCACGTTCTGGGTGAGCGTGGCGTAGGATCCGGAGGAGGTTGACCGGATCCTTCGCTGAAGTGTGACGCGTGGTCTTCGTGCCTGGTCAATCCGTAACGGCTACCAAGTAAATGGGCCCAAACGCTTTGGGCCTGCTCGGCTGGTGGGAAGAGCTGGGGCTGCTCGGCCCAGTCCAGAACACTAACAGGCTGTGGCGTGCCTGTCTCGGGTGGCTTTCCCCGTTGACAATAGCTTCGGGTGGCTTTCCCCGTTAGCTAACAGACCGTGGCGTGTCTATCTCGGGTGGCTTTCTTCGTTGATAGTAGCTTCGGGTGGCTTTCCCCGTTAGCTAAGAGTCTGTAGTGTATTTATCTCGGGTGGCTTTCCCCGTTGATATTAGCTTCGGGTGGCTTTCCCCGTTAGCTAAGGAACTTCCCCTGTCCCCAAGTCACTACTTCGGTAGTTTGCTTGCTTTACGAGTCGAGGTCGTTTGTGTGTTGCATTTGCATTGATTACTATGTCAGTAGTTTGTTTATTTCTCGAGCAGAGCTCGATTGTATGCCATATAGTTGTGATGCTGGTTCACTATCTTCTTATCTATGATGCCTGTTCGTATGATATCTTTGTGATGCTTGTTCACACACCTGAACATGTATGTTTCCTATTATCTGTATATCTTCCATTGCATGTTTCCCTTTGCACATAGCATGATACACACACACACACACACCCTTAGATTAGAAAACTAGTAAGAATGGATCATGTGGAGTACCACAAACGTGAGGGGTGCTAATACATTCCCCTCATGTAACAGACACCCTTACCCGTTCTCTGAGACCCGTGCTATTATTTGGTTTTCTTCGATATTTTCCATTCCTGTGCGTAGGATAAATAGATGTTCGATGGCGACTTTATTGTTTTGTTTCAATGAGTTTTCTAGTTGCTTCAGAGAGTAATGTTATTCTCTTCCCAAATGTAGTCTAGATATTTGTAATATCTTAAGCTCTTAACAATGTATCAGCTATATACATGATTTATAAAACTGTTGAAAGGTTAATAGTGTATGCCTTATGGTGCAATGAGTAGTTAATAAATAGCATTACTTTTGATTTTATGAGAAATCTATGTTATTTTGCAGGATCTGTTATTTTTTCTGCTGAGAGGATTTTTTTAAAGACTTTGCAAGGAAAAACAAAGGAAATGAGTTTTATTATGAGTTTGATATCTTCTACTGATGTTATTTATTTTGCAGAACCATCTAATTTTGTAATTTATTGATGCAGCTTATTGAAACTCATAACAGAACTCTTCATTTCAGTGTAACTGTTTTTCATTTATAAAAAGTTAGTTACAAACAAAGCTTACAAGATGCATTTATAGTAGCACCTTGTGTGACCTGCTATAGCAGGTCAGCTACTGATTAAGCTACAGTTGTCAGTTTTCACAAGTGTAATATCTACACTAATTACAATTACTCTAATACCCCCCCCCACAAACTCATGGGGAGGCAACAACCATGAGTTTGTGTCTGAGTTCAAGAAATTTAGAGGAGGACAGAGGTTTTGTAAGAACATCAGCAATCTGAGACACTCTAGGAATATGAGCAACCATGATCTGCTTGGCCAGAACTTTCTCTCTGAGAAAGAAAAGATCAATCTCCATGTGTTTAGTCCTGGAGTGCAAGATAGCATTATGAGCAAGAAGCACTGCAGTCTGATTATCACACAGAGCTACAGGCTGCTGTATGGGAATGAAAAGTTCAAGGAGCAGAGTTTGAAGCCAAAGTAGATCAACTGTGGCTTGAGCCAAACTTCTATATTCTGCCTCAGTGCTGGACCTGGCAACCACAGGCTATTTCTTGGACCACCAGGGCACCAAGTTTCCACCAAAGTAGACTACAGCCCCTGATGTGCTTCTTCTGTCATCAAGATCAGAGGCCCAGTCAGCATCACAATAAAATTGGAGTGATGGAGGTTTCTGAGGAGAATATGGAGACAAATGAAGGCCAAGATGAAGGGTACCCTTAAGATATCTGAGTATCCTTTTTACTGCAACCCAATGAGTCTCCAAGGGGTGTGACATAAACTAGCAGACTTTATTGACAACATAGGCAATTTCAGGCCTAGTAGTAGTAACATATTGAACAGCTCCAACCATTGATATGTACATAAAGGGATCAGGCAGAGCAGGGGAGCCAAGCTTAGTGAGTTTGCATGAAGCTTGCATAAGAGAATTGACAGGACTGGAGTCAGCCATGTGTGTCCTGTGTAGTAAGTCCCTGATGTACTTAGTTTGAGTGAGAAGCATAGACCCTTGAGAGGTTCTTTTGACTTCAATGCCAAGAAAATAGTCAAGGGCACCAAGATGCTTAAGAGAGAAGGCAGAATTCAGTTTGTTAATAAGGATCTTGAGAAGAGTGGAGTCATTTCCAGTGATGATAATGTCATCAACATAAACCAACAAATACACAGTGTTCCCTTTATAAGAAAAAATGAACAATGAAGGATCACATTTGCTGGGTCAAAACTAAAGTTTGAGTAAGGTTTCCTGGAGTCTCTCAAACCACTACCGAGGGTCTTGTTTCAGGCCATAGAGTGCCTTGTGGAGTTTACACACCAGGGAGGGATCAGTAGCAGTGAACCCTTTAGCCTGATCCATATAGACTTCTTCATGAAGTAAGCCATTAAGTAAGGCATTGTTAACATCGAGTTGTTGAATGGACCCGTTGTGGGTGAGAGCTACAGTCAGAATTAGCCTTATGGTAATGGGTTTGACAACAGGGGAAAAGTTCTCATTGAAGTCATACCATTGTTGTTGATGAAAACCTTTTGCTACAAGGCGAGCTTTACTTATTTACTGAACCATCAGGGTTTTCTTTGACACGAAACACTCACTTGCACCCTATGGATTATCTATTTGGAGGCAAGGGAACAAGGGACCAGGTGTGATTTTTTGCGCAGAGCATCAAATTCTGACTGCATAGCTTGTTTCCAGTTAGAATCAGCCAAAGCCTGATTGAGTGACTTAGGTTCAGTATGAGTAAGCAATAAGGTAGGTTGCAACCTGGGTTGAACAAACCCAGCCTTGGCCCTAGTTCTCATAGGGTGATCATTGACTGGTTTGGAGACAGCAGGGACAACATTATGAGGTATAGACTGTGAGGAGGAACTTGATTGATAAGTGGGAGAAGATTCCTCACCAGATGATGCTGTAACAGTAGGACCGGAAGGTAAGTGGTTAGACTAAGATGGTGATGTTGAATCACTGAGTGGAGAAGTAGTAGGAGGTGTAAAAGGTACAACAATGAGAGGAATAGGTGTAGGCAAAGAAGCAGAAGGAAACACAGAGGATAGAGTGGAAGTAAAAGAAGGTTTTGGAGTAGAGGGAGAGTTGTGGGATTTAGAAACAGAAGGAAATAGCTCCATATAGGGAAATCTAGCTTCATGAAACAGAACATCCTTAGATATATAGAGCCTCCCACAAGGAGAAAGACACCTATAGCCCTTGTGAGATGTGGAGTACCCCAAAAATAAACATTCCTTAGATTTGAATTCCAACTTGTGTGCATTGTAAGGCCTCAAAAAAGGGAAGCAAGCACACCCAAATACTTTTAAAAACTTATAGCCAAGCATGACATGAAAAAGGAGAAAATAGGGTACTTGAAAATTGATGGAGAAGGAGGGAAGCCTATTGATTAAGTAGACTGCAATAGAGAAAGCATAATCTCAATAAGTGAGTGGTAAAGAGGCTTGGCTCATAAGTGTGACTCTAAGATCCACAATGTGCTCGTGTTTCCTCTCTACAACATCATTTTGATGGTGTGTGTGAGGACAAATGACCCTATGAATGATGCCCAAGTCAGTCAGGTATTTTCTAAAGGGTCTGAATTCTCCTCCCCAGTCTAATTGTACAGCTTTGATAAGATGCCCAAGTTGCAGTTCAACCAAGGCTTTGAACTGTTTAAACACATTGATTGCCTCAGATTTAGATTTTAACAGGTACAGCCAGGTAAATTTAGAAAAAGCATCAACAAAGATGATATAATAAGTGAACCCTTGTGTGGAGGGTTGAGGGGAAGGTCCCCACAAGTCACAAAAAACAAGTTCTAAAGGAGTATTGTAAGTGGTGTGTGACACAGGAGAGTGTAATCTATGAGCTTTGCCAATACAACATGTTGAACAGAAAACTTCATGGATTTTATTGCTGAAAGGAACATTACAACTCTGAAGCACCAATTTTAAGGTGTTGACATTAGGATGGCCTAGTCTTAGATGCCAAATATTAGGTAAAGTAAAACTACTACTGAAATTGTTAATAGTAGGTATAGATTTATTCACAGAAACAGGAAACTTAGCAGATTTGGAGACACCAAGTAGAGGAAATTCATAAAGAGCATCTGACCCAACTTTGCCAACCAGCAGAATTGCATTAGACACTTGACATTTGACATAACAAGTATCAGCTGTGAAAAGAAAATTAACATTGTTGTCACGACAGAATTGACTGACACTAATGAGATTTTTAGTAATGGAAGGCACGTGTAAAAGATTTTTGAGAACAAGAGGTGTGTGTTTCTGTGATAAAAACTGACTGGAACCTGTAGAGTTAATAATTAGACCTTGTCCATTTCCAATATAAATTTGTTAATGACCTTCAAGGGGAAAAGCTTGTTGAAGGTTGTTGGCATCACTAGTGACATGATAAGATGCTCCAGAATCAGGATACCAGGATGCAGAGGCAGTTGAGGGAGCAGCAGTTATATAGGCACTTGGAGGAGCATAAGCTACTGTAGGTCTACGCTAAGGAGCAGTAGGCCTGGTCCACACATGAGCAGGAACCTGACTGAAAGCAACCTGAGGTGGATGCCAAGGTGTAGTGGTGTAGGGATTACCACTGTAGGTGGAAGGTTGAAACTGCTGATTATATCTATGCCAGCAATTGAGAGCAGAATGACCAACCTTAGAGAACACTTGACACTGCATATTATTGCACCCCAAAATTTGCCCACTTATTTATTCCCCAATTGGCTTTCATATCACATTCATGTGCATATCTCATGTAGGTCATTCACTTAATACATTCATCCATATCATTGTTACTGTTTAAGAAAATTGGTAAAAAAGGAGCTGAGGTTGAGGAAATTCGTTGCTAAAAAGGAAAGGATTGGAGGTCTAAGTGTATGACATCATCTCCATTGATATTCTCCTAAAAGGATTTCATCATCTCCAAGTCAAAGATTTGATTAAAAGATACAGTCTTCAAGTTCATCAGGCCTTCCAAATTAGGGTTCTGACCAAAGTCAACCCTGTTGACTTTTTGGTCAACATATAATCAGGAGATGATTTTTGAGTATGAAGTGTGTTTGTCTGGAGGAAACATTTACTAGAGTTCTTTGGTGAAGAACTGATTGAGAATTGAATTGGAAATTGATTAATTGAGGAAAATTCATCTGGAATGGAGAAAATCAGAACAGTTGACTTTTTGGTCAAAATCAAGGTCAACTGTCCAATATTGAATTTTAGTTGAAAATTGGTCAAGAAAAGTCAACAAAATAAAATAAAATCAAGAAATGACCAAACTTTCCAAAATTGGAAAGTTAGTTGAAAATGGAAATGTCCAAAAAAGGAAGGTTTATACTTAGAGAAAATTTGGGAGTTTTTGGGAATGGTTGATCAGCATACTTCATGGCTAATTTCAACGTGGATTTAGGCATTATTTAATGAAAACCTCAACGTCAAAATTACTCATCTCATAGCCCTCTACAACTTTGTAGTTGAGAAGATTTTCATTGGAAGCCTAGATCAAAAGATATGAAGCTACAAAGTTGGAAGAATCAATTGAGTTTAAGTCATGTTGCTGGGCAAGTTTCTTAGCATGGCGCAGCATTTCTACAAACACTTGGTGAGCCATTTTCAACTTCATATTTAAGGAGTTTCAAGAACCTAAATGAATCAAACTTAATATCAATATGTTCTCCTTCATGTAATCTACGCAATGAACCCAAGATCAAGTTAATTGGAGAGATATTGAGTAAATTAGGAAAGGTCAAAGTCTCATCCTCGCAAAGTCAAGATTGCACATCCGGTCAGGCCAAGACCCAGGTTATGCCCGAGACATTTCACCAAACACATGGCGTTCCAAATTTAAAGCTAATTTAAGAGATCTAAAAACATCCCCTAGGCTCAAGTTTGGTATCAAACCCCTCTCCTCAGTGTCCTCTATCCAATGAGCTAAGGATTGTAATAATGGGATATGCAAGGACCAAGATATGGAACCTCAAACTCATGTCACTAAAAACTGACTTTGGCTAGAGCTGGGCAGGTCACGCGCGTGGGAAAAGCATCAGGATACATCACCATGTTTCCAACAATCTTTGAAGGTGTTGTATACCTCATCCCTCAATATTTCCAACATCAATCATGTTTAACCATACACCCTCTTTCATTTGATCACGAGTTTGTGCGAATCGGATGCTTATACATCAAGTTACATTAGCTTAAAGTTCACTGCTTGAAGTTGTTAAAATGCCAGACATGAGCTTGATCTTGCTGTAGCACACACGTAAGCATATCACATTTTCCAATCCTACATGAACCTCATGCATAAACTCCATCTATCCATGCATAATACTGCAACGTGAAAAGCCCATAACACCAACCATACACACTCACACCTCACACTATATAAGCGAAGCACCTTCAGAAAGCACGGAGCACGTTTTCACTTTTCTTTTTTTCACAGTTTCAAACTTCTTTCTCCCTCTCTCTCTCTCTCTCTCTCTCCATTCATCCTTCTCTCTATTCTCTCATTTCTCTTTTCACTCTCTCCCTCGTGCTCTCTCATTTCTCTCTTCTCACCTTCCTCTCACTATCTCTACCTCCATAACCACCATGGAAAAGTTTGTTACAAACTGTAACTAACTCCTCCTTCTTCTTCTTCTTCGCATAACAACCACTTTCATCAACCTTCCATAACCTTCATCTTCACCATCAATCAATAATCTTCATCAACCTCCATCATCACTCTCTTCAACCTGCAGTAACGATTCATTGATCATTTTGGCATTCAAGAATTCAAGCACCGTCATCATGTTCGCGATAACAGTTTCGAGAATTTCCACAAGATGAGTTTATTTCTCATCAAATCGAAGCTTCATGGATCTCTCATCACCCTCATCAATCTTGGAGGAAGCAATAGAGTTTTCCGAAGTCGTTACGGTTCGGCACCAGGTAAGTTCTTGCAACTTTTCTCAGCATATTAGGAACACATATTAGGGCATATAGCATCTGGTGTTGTACGTTGCATATTGCTTCTTTTTACAGTTTCCGATTTGCTTCAGTCGCATGATATTAACTCGCGCTGTGTCATGTTTTGGTACCATCTTGGAACTCTATGCGTGAAAATAAATTGAATAATGTGTATGATGTTGACTTTGGAGAAGTTGATGTTAGTTAGGGTTTATGATTTACATTCGGTTTGCATGTTAGAAGAAGAATCAGATAAAATTAATGCCATATTCGGATTCAGGAAAGAAAATCGAGTGGAAAGGTGCTCCCTTTTTCAAATTCTGGGCGAGACAATGAACTCCGGCGTGGTGAACCACCGGAGAAGACGACCGGAGCCCTAGCTCCGGCGTTTGTGTGTTTGATGCTTTTTCTTCTCCGTTATCAGACGTGGCGGCCTCGCATTGGCTGGCAGGGTTTTTTTGTGTTCTTTGTGTTTACTTGATTCAATCATTGGGTAATGCGTTGGCTTGATGTGATTGGCTAGTGTGTGTTTTTGTCTTATTCCACTTAATGTACCTTGACCAATTGATGTGTATATGTGCATATTTTCATGTCACGTATAAAAAATAAAAACCTTATGTTATTATAAGCATGCTGACTAAATAAAATGTGAAGATAATGAAAATGAGGTAAAGAGAAAGAGGACTTGGGCCATGCAGTTTGGGCTTTAAACGCTTCTGAACCATACCCCTTAATTACTTATGCACACAGTTCCCTACATGGTTTGGGCCAAAGCGCTTGTTGTTACTCGCACCCCCGTGAATCAGGCCCAGTTTCACTCATAACATGAAATCAGTTTATTTCTGAAATATTAACGTACCCCTGTCTGGCAGTTGATATATAAATAAAAATAGTTCCTTTTCTTTTTCTTCCATTGATTGTTAATTGATTTTTTGCCTAAATAGAAATGATGGAAAAAACATTTTCTAACCAAATTAGAATTTTTTTAGAAATAATTGTTTTCATTAGAATTTTAATTGTTGAATTTCCTTGAATTTTGATTGGTTCTCACATTAAAAAATACTTAGTTTTTTGGTTTTAATTTTTGAAAAGAGTTTCAACATGAATAAAAATGTCAAATTGCTTGTGAATATTTTCATGGTTAGTTTAGATTTTAATTCTTTTTTTTGTGTGTGAATATTTTCATAGTTTGAGAAATGTCTAAAATACCCCTAGTTGTTAAAGTTGACTTTGGTCAACTTAAACAACTCTCTTCTTAGTTGAACTTTCCCTTAGATTTTAGTTTAGATCTTAAATAGGAATTACAATTGACAATTAGATTAGAAAATAGGTTAGTTCCCCTTTCTCATTTCTTTTCTTTTTCAACATTAAAAAACTTAATAAATACCGATAAGGATCATACCGCTACTATTTTTCGTAGTAGGAAAGAAATGATTGGGGCGTAGGCCCCGGTGTATGTCTTTTCTACTTAGCGGAAGAGAAATGATTGAGGCGTAGGCCTCGGTGTATTTCTTAACCGCTATTTAGAGAAACGATTGTGGTGTATACCTCGATGTGCATTCTCTAAATATTAAAAAAAAAACTCTTTTTTGGTATGATCTAAGTCACAAATAAATTCCCTTAAAAAATACCCAACCAAAACATTATAAAATGCTTAATAAAGGCTCAGACTTAAAACAAAGTAAGGAAGCGATGAGAAGCCTTGTAGTGGGTTTTGTCATCGTGGAATTACAATAAAAAACACAAACCCAAGTTCATTCTTCTGCTAAGAACAAGTTAAGTCCAGTCTAGAAATAGGTGAAGGATAGAAAAACACTTAGAAAGGGGGGGTTTGAATAAGTGTAGCTTTAAAAACTTGACAGATAAAAATAAATTGCACAGATATTTTTATCCTGGTTCGTTGTTAACTAAACTACTCCAGTCCACCCCCGCAGAGATGATTTACCTCAACTGAGGATTTAATCCACTAATCGCACGGATTACAATGGTTTTCCACTTAGTCAGCAACTAAGTCTTCCAGAGTCTTCTGATCACACACTGATCACTCCAGGAACAACTGCTTAGATACCCTCTAAGACTTTTCTAGAGTATACAGATCCACACGATCACTCTAGTTACAACTTGCTTAGATAACCTCTAAGACTTCCTAGAGTATTCTGATCCACACGATCACTCTAGTTCCTTACAACTTAATGTAATCAATTCTAAGAGTATTACAATTGCTTCTTAAAAGCTATAATCACAAACTGTGATATTTCTCTTAACGTTTAAGCTTAATCTCACTAATATATTACAACAGCAATGTAGTGAGCTTTGATGAAGATGAAGATTCTGAGCTTTGAGTTTGAACAGAGTTTCAGCAAGTTAATAGGCGTTGTTTTGTTCAGGATCGTTAACCTTGCTTCTCATCAGAACTTCATATTTATAGGCGTTGGAGAAGATGACCGTTGAGTGCATTTAATGCTTTGCGTGTTCCGTACAGCATCGCATTTAATGTTATACGCTTTTGTCAACTACCTCGAGCCTTGTTCACGCTGTGTCTACTGACGTAGCCTATAATAGCTTTTAACGTTCCTTTTGTCAGTCAGCGTAGCTTGCCACTTGTACTTCCTTCTGATCTGATGTTTATGAATACAACGTTTGAATATCATCAGAGTCAAACAGCTTGGTGCAAAGCATCTTCTGATCTTCTGACCTTGAAGTGCTTCTGAGCGTGATACCATCAGAACTTCAGTGCTTCTGTTCTCTTGTTCTTCTGATGCTTCCATAGACCCATGTTCTGATTCTGCTTCGACCATCTTCTGATGTCTTGCCAGACCATGTTCTGATGTTGCATGCTGAACCCTTTGAGACAAAGCTTCTGAGCGCTGAATTATGCGTACTCTTTATATATTTCCTGAAAAGGAAATTGCATTGGATTAGAGTACCATATTATCTTAAGCAAAATTCATATTATTGTTATCATCAAAACTAAGATAATTGATCAGAACAAATCTTGTTCTAACAATAGGCGTATAAGTGTCCAAAGGTCGAGCATCGTGGATTGTGACCTTAACCTCTGTTCAACTAAAAATCACAAAACAAATGGAAACTATGGAGCCGAACTACGCTCACTCTGATTCCTGAAAAGGATATGTAGGCATTGGGTCGCGGGGCCTAAGCGAGCACACTTGTAAATAATTCCTTCTTTTCCCCGTATTTCATTTGCATGCATTCCCATTTAGGTTTTAGACATAGATACACCCTTTAGATAGAAACAAACATAGGTGGATACCATCGAGTACGATGGGCGTGAGGGGTGCTAGCACCTTCCCCTTGCGTAACCGACTCCCGTACCCTGTTCTCTGGTCGAAAGACCTTGTTCTTATTATGAGTTAGGTTTTCTGGTATTCCTTTCCCTCGATGGGATAAATATATTAGTGGCGACTCTGATCCATTTTTCGTGGTAGCGACACATATTAGAGTGTCTGCCACCTCTGCCTCTGCCACCACGGCCTCTATTGGATCTACCACCTCTAAAGGTGGAATAATCAGGCTCAGAATTGTGAGGTGCATGAGGAGAAGGAGAGGATTCGGTGCTATCACCAGTAATAGCTTCAGCAGTAGGAGTTTGTTGTGGAGCATGAGTCAGATTGAGAGAAACCAGATCAGGAGGTGATTGTTTCTTGAATTTGTTAAGTCTGAGTTCATGTGCAAGCAAGAGAATCTCTACTTCATCTAGATCCATCTCTCCAAACTTGCTTTCAACAACAGACACCACTGAAGCATAATCACTAGGGAGTCCTTCTAGAATCACATCAATGTGGTGAGTGCTTGGCACGAGATCTCCAATGGAAGCCAAAGCATCCACAATCGTACGGATTCGAAGGAGATAGTCAGAAATCGATTGATCATCAAGCGTTAGGGCACATAAATCAACACGAAATTGTCTAGCTCAAACACGCGTTTGCCGCTGGAAATAATTGAAAAGACGGTCCCAAAGCTGATGCAAATGTGTGCATCCAAGAACACGAGAGAGAATCTCGTTCGAGAGAGTCGACTGAAGCCACGAAAGAAGAAGCTGATCTTTCTGAAGCCAAAAAGAGTAAGCGGCGTTGATCTTACCGGTGCGAAGGTCTTCATCGGTGAGAAATTGAGGTGGAATACGAGTGCATACAACCAGATCCGTGAGATTATGCGCGTTATGTATGGTTCGACCTATTGTCGCCACAGATGGAAGTTCTTTTCATCCAATTTGTGTGCGATCTTGAGCGAAAACTGAAAACGACGCAAATCGTCTGATGCAGCCATGACCGCCGGCAAAGACGGCGGAGAAACGACGTGAGCGGAGGAGTGAGGCGATCCCGGTGGTGACAGTGTTGCCATGGAACGAACGAAGCTAATATGATACCATATTGAAACTCATAACAAAACTCTTCATTTCAGTGTAACTTTTTTTCATTTATGAAAAGTTAGTTACAAACAAAGCTTACAAGATGCATTTATAGTAGCACCTTGTGTGACCTGCTATAGCAGGTCAGCTAGTGATTAAGCTACAGTTGTCAGTTTTCACAAGTGTAATATCTACACTAATTACAATTACTCTAATACAGCTTATGCAAGACATTCACGCTAGGGTGGAAAACTATATATAATGCAAACTTACAGGTTTCACTCAGTGTGTCGTTGTAATGATAAACTATGTTTGCCTTGTATTTAATTATAAATTTTTAAAATTAATTGTTTACTGCAGACTGGTATTATTAACAAATTTTGCCAATTGATGGATCCTTAAGGCATTGGGCAAGAGCTACAAGCTTAATGCATCAAGAAGGTTATATCTTTTAAACCTTAAAGTATGCATTATATATGTTGTTTCAAGTAACACGTTTGCTTTTGCTGCCAGATCTATGATTTTTTATAATGTCTTATCCTTTAGTAGTTTATATACCTATATATATGTCGTTTAGTAAAATGTGTTTCTAAGGAAGATATTGTAAATATCCTGAGTAAATTTATGGTGGACCTCTTAATGAAAGGATAAGTTTAACAAATCTTCTTTTTTTTCTATTATGTCATGCTAGAAATTTTTTTTATTTACTCTTATGTTTAAATATTAGTAACATATATTTTTTGGTTTCAGTATGAATGAAAGTTCAAATCCAATTTAAACTCTCTTAATTTTAAACTCTATTTTAGTTTATGGTTATGTATGATTATTTGTTGGATAGTATATGCATGATATAATTGCAAAATAACTTATGGTTTTGTAGAGTTTTAACAAGATTTATAATACTAAGATAACTCCTTTGGGAGTTTTGGAGAAGTATGATACTAAGTCTAGTAAATTTAGGGAAAATACCATTTTTCGTCCCTTAACTTTGCCTCGGGGTCCATCACGGTCCCTTAACTTTTAAAAAGTTAAAATCAATCTCTTAAGTCTTAAAAACGGAGCACGTAGGTCCTTTCCGTCCTAATGTCAATAACGGCGTTAACTTTTGCTGATGTGGCAGGTGACATGTAAAATTGAATTTTTGTGACCGATATACTGACAGAAAATCGGACACTAAATGATAATTTATGAGTTTTAATATATTATTCATCTTCTTCAGAATACCCTTAATCTCATAAATAAAAACCTTCATTTATCCCATTGATTAGTAGAAATAGGGTGTAAAATTTGTAAAACAGGGTGTAAAATGTTTGCCCAGATTCCCTAAAATTTCTGGCTCCGCCACTGGCCATAACTAAATAACACGAGTTACAAAATACAAAAATAAACCGTTAAAATATTTATTTGGTATATTAATATATTTATTTTATCTATTATATTTTTGACTTATCTACAATATAAATATAAGAAAATCGGGTATACTTTTCCCACAACAACCTATGGGGCTTCTCCCAAAATATGACACTCTCTTCATTTTCGTCCTCTTTCCCTTCATTCATTTTTTTTCTCCCTGAATCAATTATTTCCTCTTTCCCTTCATTCATTTTTTTCCTCCCCCAATCAATCCCCAATCAATTCTGTAACGTTGATTGTCTTAAACTTCATTTCTTTTCCTCCCCAATCAATTATGTAACGTTGGTTGTTCTAAAATATTGAGGAATTTTTCATTGTTTTCCAATCTTCCCCTCAAATTGATGGACATTTACACTTATGTCATGTAATTCATCGGTTTCGATTTTCAAATCATGGTTGTACAAACTTATGATTCTCCTTATTCCACTTTTCAAAACGGTTTCGGAAGCTCTCTTTTTCCCAACCTCTTTTCTTTCTCTCTTCTTTCTCTTTCCTGCTACATCTCTCACATTACTCTCTATTTCTTTTTTCTTATTCTCACATTCATTTATAGTCATCACTTTATCTTCATCAATCTTTTACATAGTTAGAATTAATTTATATTTTTTAAAGTTTTCCAGGTTATAGATCTATACGAAGGCGCAAACTAATTTGACACAATATGAAAAGGGCAAGTTTTAAAATTTTTAGTTTTTTTAGGTTGTAGATCTATATTTATATGTAACCATTTGTGTATTCTTTTGAATATATATATATATATATATATATATATATATATATATATATATATATATATATATATATATATATATATATATATATATATATATATATATATATATATATATATATATATATATATATATATATATATATATATATATATATATATATATATATATATATATATATATATATATATACTTTTTCCATTTTTGAAGATCATGACATAACCCATATTATTTTTTCAACTTTTTCACTTCTTTTGGTTTTTCAGGTTATAGATCTACATATAAAAAGATGGAAAAATTAAACAACATAGATAAAATAAAAGTGTTAGTTTTAGCATTTTTTTTTTGTTTTTTTTAAGTGGTAGATATTTAAACATTTGTTGCCATTTTTGAAATTTATGATAAAACTCATATTTTTTTCCATGTTTTTTAACATTCTTTTCACTTTTTACAGGGGTAGATCTATAGATAAGAAGATGAAAAAAAAGTTAAACAACATTTATAACAAAAAGTGTAAGTTTTCACCTTTTTATTTTTATTTCACTACGCCAAAAATGATTTTTAAAAGCGCCCTTACGAAAGCGCTTTATAGTGAAAGCGCTCTCATAGCCTTTCAAAAAAAAAATTGCTAAAAAAAGTGCATACCCTACGAAAGCCCTTTTGAAAAGCGCACTTATAGGTGGAAACTTAAAAGCGCTTTTTAGTGAAAGCGCTCTCATAGCCTTTTTAAAAAAAGTTCGCTAAAAATGTGCATACCCTACGAAAGCGCTTTTGAAAAGCGCTCTTATAGACTGACATGTGAAAGCGCTTTTAAAAGCGTTCTTATAGCCCATGATACGACGACGCTTTGTAGTTAAAAAACGCTCTGGTACCCCATGCTTAGAGAGCACTTTTTAAAAAGCGCTTTGGTACCCCATGTTATAATTAAAATTAATAAAATTGAGGGTTTATTCTTTCAGATACGCTTCTGTTCATTATCTTCTTCTCCAACAATTCATCTCTTCACCAACTCCGTCCGTCTACTCGCTCTGTCTCGTCGCCGCCGTCCGTCTCATCGCCGCCGTCCGTCTCGTCTCCGTCCGTCTCTCCTCCGTTCGTCTCTCCTCCGTCCGTCTCCAGCCGTCGTGGCCGTTACCTCTCTTCTCCGGCATCACTGTTTTCAGGTAAAATCTTCTCCATATTTAGGGTTTTGTTCAAGCTTCTTCAACCTTCAGAACACGAACTGCAAGCTTCTTCAACCTTCCACTCTATTGATGTTATATGCATTTTATTGACAAGTAACCAAATTCTATTATGATGAAAAAACATAATAAAACTCACGTTCATAATCTATTGACATGTTTTGATTTTGTGTGCTTACTGATTCATAGTAAGGATTTTGTTGGAAATGGTAAATCCTGAAAAATTTAGTTTGTTGTTTGTTTTGTTGTGCCTTCCATAACTAGAACCTTACTGTCAGTGTCAAATTTATTAATTTAGATAATCATGTTATGTTGAGTTATTAAGTTACTCAACAATTTAGATAATAGCAATTTTACTCATGATAAGCAATAATCCAATTGCTGCAGAAAATAGAAAAGTAGAAGATTATTTTAGAGCCAAAAGTGGTGCACCTTCCCCACTTGTGACAGCAGCAACACCATACATTGGTTGTAACTGTTAGAGTAGTCATGTTGTTTGAGTCTAATAGAAGGTTGTTCCAGTTGTTACATTGTTCTCCAATGAGTTGAAGCTTTTCAACTCTGTCAGATACAACTTCTGATATGTTTTGGAGTTTTTGAAGATGAATTTATGCATTAATTACTCTCTTTGAAGATGTTAAAGAACATGTTATTGACAATGGATTCTACTAAATTATGTGCTATTGTTAATAAGTACATGTTATTGACAATGGATTGAAGATATACTAAAATTTGGTTGCATTTTAAATTGAAATTATAGTTTTCCATTGACACAATTTCTAGTGTTGTCAATGTTATAGATTTGTGACTTATTCTTTTTGTATTGCTGCTCTTACATAAATATCTTGTAGTTTATGTTAGCATGCATTAGTTACATGAGTTTTGTTTGGTACAGTGGATATTTGTATTTAACTGCATCGTGTGTGTGTGTTTAATTTTACAGTTACTTTGAAGTCTCTGGTTTCTACTTGTACAACGCCGATTCAAACCTACCCATCTCCCACATCAAGTCTAACTCAGGTTACTATCCCTTTCTTCTTGCTTATAGTTTGTTATTTTCTGCTTATAGTTTATTGTTTATGGTTCTATTTAATATCAATTTAGTGTCTCTCAACCAGTTTTTTGGTTTGTGGACTTATATTACCTTGAAATAAGGTAATGTCTTCTTTAAGAAATCGGGTATTCTGATTAGGTATTCTGATTAGGTATTCTATTATGATGATAGCTATTTATTATCTTGACAGAATTCCTTAGTACCTGATAGAGAAACCAAGAAGCATTTGTTTAGCTTAATTAAGACATGGATAAGACATGGATGAATTCAAACCGATTGTCGAAAGAGTACGAGAAAGGGGTATGGGAATTCGTTGAGTTTGCGGTTGCGCACTCCGAAGACCCGCTTCGAATGCCGTGTCCTTGCTTGGGTTGCTGTTATGGGGGTAAGGTTGACGGGAATAAGTTGGCATCCCATTTACTACGGTTTGGAATTGATAGAAGTTATACATGTTGGACAATGCATGGTGAGAAAAGTAACGGGAATGCTGAGTCGAGTTGTAATAGGAAGTATGCTTCAAACGACGATTGCACAGACACATACCATTGCGATCGAGTCGAAGAGATTGCAGAAGCGCTTGAAGAAGATCTTGCGGATTGTCCCAAAATGTTTGAGAGGTTGGTAAGCGATGCAGAGAAACCGTTGTATGATGGTTGTTCAAAATTCACAAGATTGTCTGCGGTGTTAAAGTTGTACAACTTAAAGGCGGACAATGGATGGTCGGATAAAAGTTTCACAGAGTTATTAGCCGTTATGAAAGATATGCTACCAAAGGATAATGTTCTTCCCAATCGAACGTATGAAGCCAAAAATATGTTGTCCTCTATTGGCATGAGCTATGATAAGATACATGCATGTCCAATCGATTGCGTTTTGTTTCGAAACGAGTATGCAGCGTTGAATGAGTGTCCTAAATGTGGTGCCCCTCGATATAAGAAAAAGTTGTCTCCTGCTAAAGTCTTATGGTATTTTCCTATAATTCCGAGATTTAGACGCATGTATCGTAGTGAGACCGATTCAAGACACTTGACTTGGCATGCAGATGAAAGAATTATTGATGGAAAGTTGCGACATCCGGCAGACTCACCACAATGGATGAAAGTTGATACTGGCCTGTGATTCTTATGATTTATAACCTACCTCCGTGGCTATGTATGAAGCGTAAGTACATGATGTTATCTATGCTAATTTCTGGGCCTAAACAACCAGGGAATGACATAGACGTATACTTGGCACCCTTAATCGAAGATTTAAAGTTTTTGTGGGAGAACGGTGTGGAGGTTTACGATGGGTATAGGAAGGAAAGTTTCAACTTGAGGGCGATGTTGTTTGGAACAATTAATGATTTTCCAGCATACGGAAATCTATCCGGGTACAGCAATAAAGGTCAAAAGGCGTGTCCTGTTTGTGAAGACGAAGCCGATACGACACGGTTGGAGCTTTGTCAGAAGAATGTCTTTCTCGGCCATCGTAGATTCTTAAATTCTAATCATCACTACCGTGGGTGGAGAAAAGCATTCAATGGAAAGGCCGAACATGGTACAGCCCCGCCTATTTTGTCAGGTGATCAAATTTTTGAAAAGGTGAAAGATATGAGCACTCAGTTTGGCAAGCCTTTTGCACATTCACTTGTCAAGGGTGGGTGGAAGAAGAATTCAATTTTTTTTGAACTTCCATATTGGAAGTCGTTGTATGTAAGACATTTCCTGGATGTTATGCATATTGAAAAAAATGTATTTGACAGCGTCATAGGTACGTTACTCAATATACAAGGAAAGTCTAAGGATGGCCTTAACATAAGGAAGGACATGGTAAACATGGGAATGAGAACTGAATTGGGACCCGTGACGAAAGGAAGACGAACATATCTGCCACCTGCTATTTACACTCTATCTAGAAAGGAGAAGAAAACATTGTGTAAGTTCCTCAGTGAAGTTAAAGTTCCAGAAGGCTACTCTTCAGATATTAGAAGACTTGTGTCCATGAAAGACCTCAAGTTAAAGAGTTTGAAGATGCATGATTGCCATGTTATAATGGAACATTTTTTACCAATAGGTATACGTTCTATTCTTCCAGAAAAAGTAAGAAGCGCAATAACTAAGCTGTGTTTCTTCTTCAGGTCTATTTGCAGTAAGGTGGTCGATCCCGCGATCTTACCAACATTGCAAAAAGAGATAGTTGTTACTTTATGTGATCTTGAAATGTATTTTCCTCCCTCGTTTTTTGACATAATGGTTCATCTAGTCGTTCATCTTGTGAAAGAGACACAATTTTGTGGACCAGCTTATATGAGATGGATGTACCCTGCTGAACGTTATATGAAAATATTAAAAGGGTACGTGAAAAACAGAAGTCGACCGGAGGGTTGTATTGCCGAACGATACGTTGTTGAAGAAGCGGTTGAGTTTTGTACTGAATATCTGTAAAATGTTCAATCAATTGGACTCCCCAAATCTCATATTGTCGAAAAAAAAGAAGGAAAAAGGCTAATTGGAAATAAAGTTGTGACAGTATCAATGGTCGAACGGGATCAAGCGCACTTGTATGTTCTGCACAATGAGATTGAGGTTGAGCCGTATGTTGAAATGCACAAGGTTGTTCTCCGAGATTTAAATCCAAATAGAAATGAGAACTGGATAGTACGAGAGCACAATCGAAGTTTCATACCGTGGTTTAGGGATCATATTTATTCAAATTATCGTTCAGATCCTGCTTCAATGACAGAAAGGTTGAGATGTTTAGCCTATGGTCCAAGTGTAATTGTGCTTTCTTATAGCGCATACACAATTAATGGATACACATTTTATACCAAAGAACAGGATGATAAAAGTAATATGCAAAATAGTGGTGTTACCTTGGTAGCTGAAGCAATGCACATATCAAGTGCGAATGACTTAAATCCGGAATTTGCAAATTTGTCATATTTTGGGGTTATCGAGCGCATTTTGGTGTTTGATTACGCGAAGTTTCAGATTCCTGTATTTGGTTGCAAGTGGGTTGAAAATAATAGTGGCATACGAATGGATAAGTCAGGATTTTTGCAAGTGGATCTCAATAGGGTAGGGTACAAAGATGAGCCTTTCATTCTAGCCTCTCAAGCTAAACAAGTGTTCTATGTCAATGATCCGACAAGTACGAAATGGTCTATAGTGCTTTTATCTAACAAAATAGTTGATGAAAACATTGAAGATCAAGGTGACATTGGTGTTGGCATTGAATCTTGTACAAGAAACGATCAAAATGAGAATGAATCTTGTACTAGAAATGATCATAATGAGGGTATTTGGATCAATCCAACCGTCCGCGTTGTTAAGAGACGCGTAGAACACAATCCTACCAAGAAAAGAAAGAGACGTTAGTGATAAAGGTAATAGTATACATATTCCGACTAATTTGCTTTAGTCAATTTGTACCGATTATTTTATTCAATAGTATAGTACTTATTCAATTTTGGTGCATATTCTCGTTTTGTACATAACTTTTGAACCATGTATCCGTTTGTTGACTTCTTTACATGTAACTATACTATTTTGACGATTCCGGAGCTGCTCATGCACTTATCTTTACATTTCGGGACTGTTTTTTTATCGGTTTTGCTTCTGCCCGTAATCAAAAGTCGGGCTTAGGGTCTGAATTTCGGAAAACCGACTTTATTTTTGAGTCCGTGGGGACGTTTTACCATAGCCATGTAAATTTCGTTCAATTCCGACAACTTTCTTTTTTGACGATTATTTTGATTTGTACCGATTTCGTTTCTGATTTACTTGTATAGATTGTTAGCTTATTAATAGTGTACTAATGTGCTTTAGTTTGTTTTATACAGGTTCAATGGCTCCGGATAGAGATGCTCCACCTGAAAACTCACAAGGAAACTCACAAGAAAGAGATGCTCAAGAAAGAGATGCTCCGGATACAAATTCTCCACCTGATACTGAAGCAAAAGAAGTTGCACGAGGCATCACCATTATGAAGGGAATCATTCGACATAGAGACCAAGGATTAGTATACCGATTGGAATGGAATTCTGAAAATCAAGCAATTGGTCCTAATTCTGCAAAGTTGACAAGTTATATTGGTACACTTGTTCGTATGCATATTCCGGTCTCCGTAGCTAAATGGAATCTGAAAAGTTTAGAGTTGGATGCGAAAAAAAAAGCGATTTGGGACGAGCTTCAGGTATATATCATATATGGGTAATTGTTGTTATTATCTTGACGATAAATTGTTTAAATTACTTATACTAACACACTATGCGTATGTTTTTTTGCAGAGGACTTTTGAGATACCAGATGATCGTAGACGCTACATACTTAGTTTGGCCGGCAAAAGATATAGAGGATGGAAAGCTTTTTTGACAAACACCTATCTTAAGGATAAAGATGGAAACTTTCTTGAAGAGGCACCGGGACGGCCAAAAAAGTATGAGATCTTCATTGATGAAAAAGATTGGGCTGAGTTTGTAAAGCAAAGAGATGAAGATTTTCGGAAAAGGAGTGCCACGAATAGTGCGAGAGCATCCAAACCCGCGTATCCATACAAAAAAGGGCGTTTGGGATATGCACGCTTAGAGGATAAAATTGTAAGTAAATAGAAATGCGTTTTAATTAATTGTCTAAATGTGTATGTTTTATTTGACGATTTTATCATTTGTGTCAATGCATAGTTAGAGGAGACTAAAAGTGAGGAAACTTCACTTCCTGTACATGTGTTGTGGAAGGAAGCTCGTGTGGGCAAGAATCAAGCTGTCGATCCCGATGTTCAGAGAGTTTATACTGAATGTGTAAGTATAATACTGTGTCTTTAATTAAATCAAATGTTTTTTAATATATAAATGATTTTTTATCTCCACTAATAATTATTGAAATGTAAATGAATTACAGGAGACCTTGTCGCAATCGGTATCCACCGGTGATGGGAGCGTACTTAGTAGAGCACTAGATGCTCCTGAGTATCCCGGTCGGGTGAGGGGTAAGGGTCATGGTGTGACTCCAACCTCTTTTTACAAGAGTCCTAGGAGAAGATCAAATCTTACCAATGAAGAAGTGTTGCAAAAGTTGCAGGAATTGCAAGCACAAGTCTCTGAATTGTAAAGAGATAAAGATATGTATATGAGAGAAAAGTGCAACACTTCATCGGTGAAAGAAACTAGTGATAAGGCTAGTATCAACTGTCAAAGGAAATTTCCCGAGGTAATTATAAATTTTTTTCCTTACAAATTGTTCTATTTTATTAATGATAATGACTTTATATTTACTATTGGTTTAGGGCATTTCATCTTGCCAACTATACTTATCGTCACCGAATTATCGACTAGTTGGCAAGGGAAAAGTGCACAACACTTTGGGAGATTTACTTCACCATAGACCGCTCCCGGATGGACACCTGAAAGTATCAGTGGATGTTGTATTAGATCATGATGCGATGCTACCGGTACCTGACATGGTCTCAGAGACGACATTGCTGCGAGATGCAATAGGATCATTTGTTGCATGGCCCTCGGAGCTCATTACCATTAGTGATGAGGTATATTGAAAACGATTATGAATCATTTAGTTTTCGAATGTCAATTCTAAACCGTTTATTAATTATTTTTTACATTTTAATTTTAGACTGCTCCTATAAAACCCGCAATTAAGGGTAAAGGGATTTTACAGGAGGAGGAGTCTGTTGCATCACTAAAAGAGGTACATTTAAAGTGTTAATATATAATCTGAATCTAAATCTGCATGATTTTATATTTTACCTAACTTATATGATTTTTAGGCATTCGCTCGGGAGTCACAACAAGTGACGCAGCAAGTTCGTAGCGTACCACCCACTGGTCCTCCGAAGCTAGCGGCAAAAAAAGGCGGTGCTTTTGTGCCTTGATACCGGTCGACGCTCGCAACAATGGTTGATATGTTCGATTTGAAGGATGGTGCTCTACGTGAAATCAATATGGATGAAAGTGTCTTCGGTATTGAATTCAAGTCACATATTACAATTGATGACTTGGAAGAGATTTTTAGGCATGAACAACTAGGCGTCGGTAATATGCACTCATACATCCGGTAATATTCACTCATCCGGTATATTATTTATTTAGTCCCACAATATAATTTATTTACACATTTCAATGAAAATAATCTAATGTTTATTATGTTTTTATTTAAGGTTGTTGTATGACAGAGTGTTGTGCGGGACTGCATTGTCTAACAGATTCCGTTTCGTGTCTTCCGCCCATTGCAGCGGAATGACAATTGCTTCGGAACCGGAATCAGTTAGATAGCGCTTAGTCGATAGATTCATGTCCAACGGCAATACAGAAAGTCTGCATCTTTGGGCGTATAATACCCGGCCAGTAGGGTTAGTTTCTCATTCTTGGTTCATCTAATCTTTGTTTCTTTTGTGTATAGCAAAATTTTCATATAACCTATTGTTTTAATTTATAGAGCACAGTGGTTGCTGCTTGCTATCAACCCTATAAGAGAAGTCGTGTATTATCTGAATTCGGTAAATGGTGAATGGACCAATTATCCGGCTATGAAGGACATCGTTGATTTGTAAGTGGGATCGTTCTAAATATTCGTGTATATTTATATATTTACTTATTTGTGGGATTGATCTAAACATATGCTTTTATATATTTGTTAATTAGATCAATACAAGTGTTCCGAAGTCAACGGGACGCACAGGTATCCCGGACTAAATCAAACAACATTACTTGGATCCAAGTGCAGGTACATTATTTTTCACAATTTTGCTTATAATATTTATGCTACTTGATAAAACAAGACAACTATAAAATCTTATTTGTTTTTCTATGTAGTGTCCGCAACAGCGAAACAGTTACGATTGCGGATACTTTGTTTTGAGGTTTATGAAAGAAATCCTTCAGGCGAATCAATTAGAGATTCCGCTCACGGTATGAATTTATAACTTAAGATAATTTCATATAATTTATTACATTTAACTAAATATATCATTCATATTATGTTTTTGTTTTGTAGTACCTTGACGAATTCCGTGCTGCTGGGTACCCGAGACTTAAGTTGGAAGAAATCAAAGAGGATTTGTGTCAATTTTATATTAAGCAATTTTTCATGTAGGATTTGTGTCGATTTGAACTATAATATTATTGATGTTGTAATGATGTATATATATATAATTTTGGATATCATAATGGTATTATATTAGTATATATATTGTCTTACTGATGGCTGAAATTATATCGTCGAAAATATATTACAGGTCGAAAATATTACAGGTTGAAAACATATTACAGGTCGAAAATATTACAGGTCGACTGGGAGGATTAAATTACGGGCTGCACATTAAAATACCTCATTTAGCAACGACAGCGCTTTTAAAAAGCGCTCTTAAAGGTCCACCTACTAAAGCGCTTCTTAGTAAAAGCGTTGCCAAAGATTAATAAAAAAGCAAAAAAAATAAAAAAACGCAACATACGAAAGCGCTTTTAGAAAAGCGCTCTTATAGGGGGGGCTATCAGAGCGTTTTTTCCAGAAAAAGCGCTCTCATAGGGGGGCTATGAGAGCGTTTTTTTGGAAAAAGCGCTCTTAAAGGGGGGTCTACCAAAGCGCTTTTTCCAGGAAAGCGCTCTTATAGGGGGGCCTACCAGAGCGCTTTTTCCAGAAAAGCGCTCTTATAGGGGGGCCTACCAGAGCGCTTTCTGAAGCGCTTTTGTTACCTACGCCAGCGCTGGCTTTCACAGCGCTTTTAAGCGCTTTAAAAGCCCATAAAAAGCACTTTTAAAGCCCCAGCGTGTTGTAGTGTTTTTTTAGGTTATAGATCTATACATTTTCATTTGTCTATAATATAGATCTTCTTTTACCATATATGAAGTTCATGATAAAACCCTTATTTATTCTATGTTTTTGTTATGAATATTAAAGTTAGTGGATGTCCATCCATCTCCTAGTCTTTCATCTTCCTATTCCATACTTAATATGTGTTTAATATATGTGATTTTCTATCTCCCTTGAGTCCTATAAATAGAGATCCATATTGAAATGTAAAACACACTTGAAATAAGATAAGATAATATTGCTCTCTTTCTTCTCTACCTCTATTTGATCTTTATTATTTTAGTTAGTTTTATAACATGTTATCAGCACGAAGCTCTCAGGTATGTTTTTTTTGTTTGATTTAGTTTCAAGCTATTATATGTTATTTGATTAGGATAATATCAATTGTGATTTCCATACATCCTAGAAGGATTGCAGGAAGAATACTAAAATATCCCAAAAGGATTTCATAAATATTTTTTGATTTATCGATCTAAAATTTTATAACTTGTAATATGCTCATTAAAAGATTGTCATTCCGGAAGAATGACACACATAATTTTAATGCATCCCAGAAGGATGATTATATTTTTTAGATCATTGTTTATAACAAATTATTTATATAGTTCCTGAAGAACTTATCAAACACCCCTGAAGGATAGCAAAACAAATTATTTATATAGTTCCTGAAGAACTTGTCAATCATCCCTGAAGGATAGTAAATCAAATTAATTATATGACGATATAATTTTAGTGATATAATATTGTATGATTAAATATATTTAATTTTATAAGGGGTAATTGTTTGATAATTATATGATCATATGTTCATATGAATGTATTTGATTAAAGTGTTTAATAATGAAATACTATTATATTGGTGTTGACTAATATTGGAGGTATCGAATATCTTTGTATTACACAACACAATTTGGACAGAGAATGTGTAATAGAAAAGCTACCGTCTTTTTCCTCGGGCTTGTACTACACTTATATTAGTACAATTTAAGCACATGTCATTGTAAACCAGTAGTTTATAAATTACACTTAAATGTGTCGTTGGTAAAACCGGTTAGGTCATCTCGGATATAATATGATGCGAATAATTTGTATTGAAGAACCAGAAGTTTCTTCAATCCAGTCAATTTTTGTGTGTTTCTAAAGGAAAATAAAAATATAAGAAATTGCGTTTTTATGACATTAATTGTTGCATAGACTAAAATATCATGCATATGTCTCTACTCACAACCAGAGGTTTGTGAAATTATTTTCTCAACTAATTAGACTAAGATCTTATTTTCTGGATTTTTTTTAGAAATTCCTATATAAGTATTACATATATTATTAAAATTGATATTGAATATCATATAATATATGTTCATAAAAAGAAAATGGACCTGAAGATCCATTCTTTAGACGTCTGAAGTTAATTATATGGTTGATACTTATGAGATCATCAATTCTAAATTATATATTTGAAACACTCAAACTATGATATTAAGATATTTATTCGCATTAAGCCAACAAGATACTATATATTAGTCCTCCCTAATTTATTCTAATATTTCTCATCTAAGTGAACATTTGGATGTGTTGTGTATATTTCAATTGCTCCAATATAATACATTAAGATGAGTCATGAAAGAATATTGGAAAAATGTAATTAATATGAATCTCAATTTTGAGGATATAATTTGAGAAAATAATCAAATACTTGATTATAGCCCAGTATGCAGATTATCACTTGATAAATTAATTTTTCCCAATATTATGGGGGAGGGAATAAGCAGCTGAAATCATGAACAAGAAGTTCAAATGAACAGCTGAAATCATGAATAAGAAGTTCAAATGAACAATTAAAATAAATTGTTGTCTTGATCCTCGTACAAATCAATATGAACTAAAAGTTCAAAATATTATTCATTTGCAAAGTTTATGAAATAAATTATCAGCTGATAATACTCCACTCAAAGTGGATTCTCCTATTGGATAATATAATATTGAAAATGAGTTGTTGTTGCGCCTGAAGCGTGGTATGAAAGTAGGTTCCAATGTTAAAAGTCCTCTACTAAGAAAAGAAACTAAAGATGACCCAAGTGAGGATATGAAAATGCTAAGAGCATTTTGACCTAATTTAATTTTTCAGTTCCAGAAGAACAAATCAAGTACTTGAAATATGAAATAAAGAGATCTCGATAAATTATGTCATGGATGAAATGGAATGGAACCGAAATTGATGTAACTAAATAAAGTCGATATCGATAGTGTCTTTGTATACAATATAGCGCTAAAAGTGATCAATGATAACAAGGATCGTGAGTCAAAGTCTATTAAAGATTGTAGACTAAGTGAGAATTGCCCAAAATATATATACATATATTCAATTGAAGAAGAATTAAACTCACTGTACAAGTGACTCACTTTTGGACCTGTAGTCCGAACACCTCAAGGTGTGAAACTAATTGGATATAAATGAGTTTTTGTGAAAAAGAAAAATAAGAATGATATAAAGTTTGATTTATTGCTCAATGATTTTGACAAAGACCTGAGATTGATTTTGATAAAACATATTCATCTGTAGTAAATTCAATCGATTTTTGATGATTAATTAGCCTTGTAACACATGTAGGGCTTAATTTGAACATTATGGTTGTAATGACTTCTTATTCATATGGTTCATTGAAACTCCCTGAAGGGTTCAATATACCAGAGGCACGTAATTAGGGATCTCGAGAAAACTACTACATCAAATTGAACAAGTCTCTGTATGAGCTGAAAGAATCTGGATGCATGTGGTATAATCGCCTCAGTGAATATTTACTAAATGATGAATATACAAATAATTCAATTTGTACTTGTATTTTCATAAAATGATGTGGAAAAGAATTTGCAATACTAGTTATCTATGTGAATGACATACATATTATTGGAATTCCTAAAGAGCTTCCAAAAGCTATAAATTCCTTAAAGAAAGAGTTTGAGATGAAGGACCTAAGAAAAACAAAATTATGTCTAGGCTTACAAATTGAGAATTTGGACAATGGAATATTTGTACATCAGGAAGGTTATATAGAAAAGTGTTGAAACACTTCTATATAGACAAATCTCATTCGTTGTCTACTCCAATAATTGCTATATCATTAGATGTGGAGAAATATCCTTTCAGACCTCGAGAAAAGGATGAAGAATTGCTTGGTCCTGAAGTACCATATCTTAGTGCAATTGGAGCACTAATGTACCTTGCTAATTATACACATCCTGATATATCATTTGCTGTAAATTTATTAGCAAGATACAGTTCTTCACCTACACGAAGGCATCGGAGCGGCGTAAAACATATACTTCGTTACCTTAGAGGTACAATAGACATGGGTTTGTTTTATACAAAAGTATCCATATTCGAATTAACAGGTTATGCAGATGTAGGTTACTTGTTAGATCCTCACAATGGTAGATCACAAACAGGTTATTTGTTTACATGTGGGGGTACAACTATTTCATGGAGATCGGTGAAACAAACCATAGCAGCAACACCATCTAATCATGCAAAACTTTTAGCATTACATGAGGCGAGTCGAGAATGTGTTTGGTTGAGATCCTTAATTCAGCACATCCAAAATACTTGTAATTTATATTTTGAAAAATTAAATACAACGACCATATATGAAGATAATACTGCATGCATCACTTAGTTGAAAGATGGTTACATTAAAGGGGACCAGACAAAACACATTTCCCCAAAATTCTTTTTTATTCATGATCTTCAAAAGAATGGTGATATAAGCATCCAACAAATCTGTTCATGTGATAACCTTGCAGATCTTTTCACAAAGTCACTCCCAAGTAGAATTTTTAATCAACTAGTACCAAAGATTGATCTTCATCAAAGAAATGACTGTTCAACTGAGAGGGAGAAATGAAAGGATATTGTACTCTTTTTCCTTCACTAGATTTTTTCCCACTGGGTTTTTTCTAGTAAGGTTTTAACGAGGCATGTCATCAATGGACATCTAAGGGGGAGTGTTATGAATATTTAAGTTAGTGGATGTCCATCCATCTCCTAGTCTTTCATCTTCCTATTCCATACTTAATATGTGTTTAATATATATGTGATTTTCTATCTCACTTGAGTCCTATAAATAGAGATCCATATTGAAATGTAAAACACACTTGAAATAAGATAAGATAATATTGCTCTCTTTCTTCTCTACCTCTATTTGATCTTTATTATTTTAGTTAGTTTTATAACAGTTTTCAATTTCTTCTATTTTTATCTGGGTTGTTGATATATGGAGAAGATGAAAAAAGTTAAATAATATCGATAATTTTTTAATCTTTTTCGGTTCTTTTGTTTTTCATTAATTTTCTCTCTTAAGTTTCACAATTTGTTGTTTATATTTTTTAAAGTTTTGTACATATTTTTTATGTGTAACTATTTTTTAATGTTTCTAAACATTGAAATTGAAAGGAGAAATATTTAGAGAGAGAATACAATGAGATGTAAGGTTGGGTTTTTTTAAATGAAAAAATGGATAATAATATATAAAAGTTGTCATCCCACAAAGGTTAATCGTAAAACTTTGTTAAAACTAAATGTAACTTTATTACTATTATAAATTTTTATAATATAAGAAAAAAATTATGTAATTTAGAAAAATTTCTTTTATAAGATTCTTTTTAGCTAAAATTTTATTACTATTATGATATTATATTTACTCTAATTCTTTGAATTTTCTCTATTTTTATTATTTAATTTTTCATATTTTTTAGGAGGTTTCAATTCATTACTATTCTATTCATCAATACTATATTGCCAGAGTTACAAAATAAGTTCAAATAATTATTCCATTCATTATTATTATATAATAGGAGTTACAAAATAGAAAAAATTTAGTTCAAGAATTTTACACATAATTTTATAAGCAATTTTATATCATTTTAGTATTTAAATAAGTTATTTTTTAAACATTAAATTTTGTAAAATAGATGGAAAAATAAGAAAAAAAAGACAACAATTCTATCGTACACTATTTTTGTTGTGCCATTCTAATTAATTTCATATATTATAAAATTTGAAAACGTGAGTCTTAGGCTTTGTTTGGATTGATGGAATCGGATGAAGTGGAGCAGAATGTAATGGAATAAAATGATATTCTGTTGTTTGGATAATTTAAAAACGGATGGAGCAGAGAGAAAATGAGTGGTATGGATTCCATTCCATCACTTACTACCACCATATTCCTTCCCTTCTGATTTGGGCGGAATTAACAATTTGTCTTATTTCGTCTTAAAATTTCCAAACAATGGAATGATACATTTGCTCCGCTCCATCCCACTTAGCTCCACTCCATTCTGCTCCGTTTATTTCGTGATTTTCAAACATAGCCTAAGTTTAAACATAATTGTCGCTACAGTATTATACTCAATTGTTATATCATCAATTGTTATTTACCACATTATTATGTCTAACAAACATGGGATTGAATTCACTGACTTTCCATGACTTTAGTTTACAATTAATTAATGATTATTATATATCATAGATTATTATATATATTATACTGATCAAAGATATTAACTAAAGTTATAGGATAAGTATGATATATGGCCGGTACAGTATACTAGGGGTGTTCGCGGTGTGGTTTGGGCGGTTTTGACGAAAAAAATCATCCGAATCGCAAGAGAAAAAAATCGTGCGGTTTGGTTTGGTTGGCTTTTAAAAAAAATCTGAATCAAACTAATGCGGTTTGGTTCTGTTCGGTTGGTTTGGTTTTTTAAAAATATTTTATTGAGCCATATATACACATATAAATGATAACATAATTATGTATTTAGACATTCATACACTATCAAATAACAACAAAACTCATCATATTTTGACAACAATTTTCCATTTAATATGTAACAATTAAATTAGACAAAAGTGGAATATTAAACATAAAATAATAGCATAAAACAATATAATTTTTTTATAATGAATCAAAAATATAGAAGAGACGAGAGATTAGTGAAGGTGAAAAAGAAAAAAAAATAGTTGAGAGATTATAGAAGAAGATGTGCGATAAAGACGAAACTGAAATACGCAACATTTACATAAAAATAAGAAGGTGAAAAAGAAAGAATATAAGAGAAGAGATTATTAGGGGTGATCGTATCCGAACCAATCCAAAAGGAAAACCGCAAACCGAACCAATCCAAACCGAAAACCGCAAAAACCGCGTTTGGCTTGGATGGTTTTGGATGATTTTTGGGCTGAACCACACGGTTCGGTTCGGTTTGCGGTTTTCATTTCACAAAACCGAACCAAACCGAACCGAACCGCATATTTAACTAAACTTTTGAATTTCTATAATTAATTTATTATATTTCCAATCCAATTGCAATATTGTACACTCACGTCACGTGACTCACTATTCCTTCATTCTTCTTTCCTATTCAACATTTCAACTTCATTCTCTGATTTCTCTCTCACTCATTCTAGAGAAGCGTTTGGTGTATATGTAGTACTGATAATATTTAGTCCTGATACTGTAATGTTGTATTAATATTTAGAACTGAAGTTATCTGATACTTGTATATGTAGTATGTAGTTTATTAGTATGAAAAACTGTATATAGTATGTAGTATGAAAAACTGAAGTTATATTAGTAATTTAGTATGTAGTATATGTAAAATACATGGTATGGTACTGTAAAATACATGATACTGATACTTATATGGTAGTAATTTTGGTGTAAAATATATGTATGGAAGAATGAATTATTTTGGTGTAATTAGTATGAAAAACTTCTTTTTTATGGTACTGTAATATATGTATGGAAGAATGAATTATTTTCTTTTTTTTATTTCAGTATATTTTTATTTTATGGTGTAAACCGCAGCTCACCGAACCGATCCTAACCGCATTGCTTTGGTTTGTATGACTTTTTAAAAATTAACCGAACCAAACCAAACCACATGCATTTTTATCTCGCGGTTAAGATGACTTTTATGCTTAAAACCGAACCAAACCGCATCGCGAACACCCCTAGAGATTATAGAAGAAGAGGGAAGATGTATGTGGCAAAGAATGTGCGATAATGTTATTAGAGATTTGAGAAGACTGGGACTGAAATTATATATGTAAGGATGAGAAAATTGTTCGTAATCATAAGGCTAAGGTATAATAGGTTTAAGTTTGAGTTGGATGTGAGTTAAGTAAAAGTTAGGATGTAACATAATGCGGTTTGATTCGGTTTACAAAATACAAACCGCAAACCGAACCGAACCGTGCGGTTTTGTTAAAAGATGACCCAAACTAATCCGAACCAAATGCGGTTTTTTGCAATTTCGGTTTGGTTTGTGGTTTTCTATTGGGTTGGTTTGGTTTTGAACACCCCTACAGTATACGCATAATTTGGTTATGATTATATATAATCGGGTTTTTAAAAAAAATTCAGTTTTAAAAATTATTTTTTCCAAAATTTTTTTTTTCAAGAAAAAAAACATTATTTTGAGAATTAAAATATTTGAATTTGGATAATAACCGGATTATAACCGAATCCAAAATAATAAAACCGGTTAATAACCATTTAATTATATCTGGACTATACGAATGGATAACCAAACCGTTAATAACTAAACCGGTTAATAACCATTCAATTATATCCGGATATTTAAAAGTGATTTGGATTTGGTTATGGATTTGGGCATTACAACCAGATATTTTGCACATCCCTAATCACTATTTTGAGTTGGACAACATCCTCATCCTCTCCTCTGCCTCTCGCGCCACCTTTGCGTTCACCACGTCGTCTTCCGGTTACTCTACTTCTACTGTCAGGTGCCCATCGATCTTTTATGGCATGATGTCTAGGTATAGGAATGTCTCATCAGCTAGCCTCATGATATCATCCAGTATACGCTTGTGATCAGATAACTCAAGGAAGAAACTAGCGCCAATGTCTGCCCGCGCCATCTCAAGTTTCTCACGACTGCGAGTAAGAATATTCTACATCTACGGAACTACCTAATATTTCATTTGTTTTGTAGATGCACCTACGGAACGTTCTGAAGCTTCAAAACGTAACAATGACGTCTGTCATTGTTTCAACCATTGAAAAACCCATTTTTGGTGGCTTGATCTTCCGTTTTACACATAAAAAAATACCTACACTGTCTCTAAACTATATTTCAAAAACCACCTAATGATCTCTACACCTAAAAGTGTATTCAAACTCTATTACGGGAAATACTCAAAAATAACTCAAAAACTCGAAAATTTACCGATTAAACTGAGTTTTGGACGAATTGGAATATGTTGATCGTTGATGCTGATGTTCACTGCCGAACTCAAGAGAAATCAATGAAGTTTGATGGAAGTTTGATTTTTGAGGTTGAGAGAGTAGAGAAAATGGAAGAGAATGGAAAAGTGTGAGAATGAGGAATGATACGAGTCTGGCGCGAGTTTAACATCAAATTGTTCTGGAGGTGCATAATTGGAAATATTTTGTATATGCACCTACGGAACAAATGAATTTTGAAAAAAAATGTGCTTCCGGAGATAGATCTACGGAAGTAGCGGGACATTGTTGGCAACGTGTATGGTGGCTAAGAAGCTCAAGGGGTGGATTAAGAGTTTCTCTTTTTTCTCTATTATCGAAGATATATATATATATATATATATATATATATATATATATATATATATATATATATATATATATATATATATATATATATATATATATATATATATATATATATATATATATGAATTTATTTTCACTCAATTCATCAATCCTAACAGAATTAATAATCACATATCAAGGATTATAATCAAAACCTAACAATCATTAAATCATGGAAAATTAGGGGTTTCATCCTAAACATATTTCTACTCATCATACATTATCATACAATTCCAATAATCATGTAAATATCTACCCTTACGTACCTTGATTTCTTGATGAAATTTTGAGTTTCCTCAGGTTTTCTTCTCCTCTTTCTCCCTTTTTCTTTCCTCTAGATTTGTCTCTTTTCTCCTATTTTCTCTTATTTTTTTCTCTTTTTATTAAACCTTTATAAAATAACACTAACTCTAGTAACCACTAATGAGTTTACTAGCACACCCCCACATTTACCCTTCACATTCCACTAAATTAATTCTATTTACTTATTATTCTACTATTCTCTACAATTTTCATTTAATTAATTTATTCCATCATAAACCGACATTGTTACTAGTTATAATTACACTCTCACACCGACTAATCCGGCACATCAAATAATTAAAACAAACCAATTATTCACAAATCATACAAATAATTGAATTAATTAAATATAATAAAATAGATATAATTAATAATAAAAATTTGAGTGTTACACAAACAACTGATTACCCCTCCAAAAGCTAGACATCCTTTTGGACCAACATCATCAGAACATGAGTTACTTCCAACAAAATTCCCTCTTAAAATCCTGTATCAAACTACAAAATGGATTATTTTAGACACAAATTTTAAAGACGGCTAACTTGTTTCCACGAGTGTTCCCCTTACAAATGTTAGAAGAAAAAAGTTACGTAGTAGGCTAACTTTTTATAAAAGATTTGATACTGATTATTGATCAATTAGAAAATAATTAGAAACAGAGAAATAATGGAAATAATTATTGAAAAGATTATTGATCAAAAGAATATATGCTCTTCGATGAAAGTGTTACAGAAGGCTAACTCAATATCCTGAGACAAGTTCTTTTAAATGATTTTATAATCTTTCCATAGGATCTCATGCATTTCATTGAGTAAACTAATTTGGTGGTACTTTAGTAGCATCTTTGGGAGCCGCTATTAAATAAAACAAATGAATGTGGATCAAGTTGAGGAACAGACATCTTTAAAAGTCTAAAACTCTAAAAATAAAAATAAATAACCTCATTTTTTGAACATGGATCAGATTATTCAAACCATAGACAAAGTATATTAAAACTTTATTTCTATAAAAATAGATAAGCTATTTGGAAGCAACAGTGACACTTTTGATCAATTGTGTTTACGAACTTGTTGAAAAAGGCGAAAAAAATGAGTTTATCATTCCAAACTGCGTTGGAGCGGCGCATACAGGTGATGTGATGGGAGCGATTAAGATCATGGGAACCGTTGCAGTGCGGGTCAGGGATACGCGCTGGTTGAAGTGTCTGATACAGAGAAATACAACGCTCTTCTCTTCATCTTTATCTCTTTTGCAAATCACAGCATCTCCTCACTCATGTCACAGCCTTTCTTCTCTCTCACTTCTTACAGGTCAAGTAAGTTTTTCATCTCTTTGTTTCTTGTTCTCTTCTTAAACAATTGTATTAAAAGTTGAATTCCCATTTACCTTGGCACATATTTGACGACTTTCTTTGCCGAGGTGCGTTTTGAAGTAAAAAGTCTCATATTCCATGAGGTACTGATGAAAGCTCAAATGTTTCTATTTTCAGCAATTTCAAATTATGTAAATAATGGAAATCAATCTTTCATGATTCAGGAATTACGTTGAGAATCTAAGCAATGAGGAATGAAGGTGAATTAAGTTCAATTTAAGACAAGTCAATAAAACAATGCAAGCATATTAAAATAAAAAAGTCTCTTGTAATAAAAAAAATGAAAATACACAAAAATACATTCAAATTTGAATGTGCCTGGGTGTTGGAAAATACTTATTCTCCAATGTTGAATATGCGTGGGACGAAGACTCTGAATTGATTGATAATTTAGAAAAAAATCAGAATAACATCCATCAAATGGAACATGACCACTGTTCAAGGAGTGCAAAGGGAGAAAAACTGTTTAATGAGCAGGCTTGCAAGTATCCAAAATGATATTCATGATGGGAGAGGCCACAATGGGCTAAAATGCTTTGGATGGCTAATGGAGATAGGAGTATGAGATTATACATCCTTGTCGTTGTTCAAAGAAGAATAAAAAAGATCATTAATATTATTAAATCTAATATTGGAGACTGGATTGAGAATCCCGAAGAGATCGAGAACATATTCAAAGAATGGTATGGAAATCTCTACACTTCAAATGTGGAAGGGGAGGTGTGGCACACTATCAACACCAAATTCCCAGCGTTGAAGCATAACTCGAAGGCCCATCTGGATGCAGACTTAACTAGAGAAAAAATCTATAATGCAATGTATGGAAATCCTCAGGTCCTGAGGGATTTCCCGCGGGTTTTTACCAAACTTCTTGGAGCAAGATAGGAAGCAAAGTAAGCAGTTTTATCCATAATTTGTGGAGGTCTGGAGGAGACCCCACAACATTGTTGATGTTAATCAAACCGATTTATGACTTATAGCGAAAGTGAACAATCCTCGATATGTGACGCAATTCCGAGCCATTGCTTTGTGCAATACGATTTACAAGACACGAAGTAAATGTATTGTACATAGACTCCAAATGATGGTTGACAACCTTGTCTTCCCATATCAATCTGGTTTCATAGCAAGGCGTTGCACTCAGGACAACATCATATAGTAGCTCAAGAAATTTTACACAGCATGTGCCATATGAAAGGGAAGAAAGGAGGTTTTGTTATAAAATTGGATTTTGCGAAGGCATATGATAAGCTGAACTGGAGTTTTGTAGTCAACGTACTCAAAGAAATTGGCCAATTGGGCTACCTAACAATATCTTAAAAGTCATCATGTCAGGTATAACTTCTGTTAATATGGCTGTATTATGGAAGGGTCAAAAGGGAAGGTACTTTGCGTTGCAGAAAGGTTTGCGCCATGGAAATCCCATCTCTCCACTTCTCTCTACTTTGTATGGGGAAACATACACACATCATCCAAGATGAAGTGAATCAAGGCAATTGGGACTGTATAAATATAGGGAGGAACGGGCCTAAGATATTCACCTTTTGTTTGCTGGTGATATATTAATCTTTGGCAAGGCTAGGCAAATGCAAAAAGTTTGAAACAAAGGGAGGACTTTTTAACTCATGATGCTCTTAATTTATACTAAAATCACCACCGCTAGACAAATTTATTTCATAAATTTAAAATAAAATATAAAATCTTTAATTTGTTTTTTTTTCTCCAACTTTTTAACCATCAATTTAATTCTAGAGAGACTAATTAATTAAATAAAAAATAATTTAAAAATATATTAATAGTTTTACAATATCAACTAATCACAACTATTATCCAATTAAATCATTCTTTTATTTAAAAAATAATTTAATAACATGACAAATTACTAATTTTATATTGAATAATAGTGTAAAACTAAATTGATAAAATAGTCATAGTTTAAATATTAAATTGATTATTATTATTTTTTAATTTTATATTAAAAATTCAAAATCCAAGAAAAATAGAGAGTACTCTTATGCATGGTTAGATCAATCTTGTATATTAGATTCTGCCACATGTGCTATATGTGCTGTCTATTTATTGAAAAATATTTAGGTTAAACCCTTATCAATCCAAAAACGCAGAAGCTCTCTTGCTGCAGTTTCTGCCGTCGTCCTTAGCTCCGCCGCCCTGTTTCACCGGCGTGAAGCCTTCGATCTATACTTCTCCGTCAAACTGCAAACCATTGCTTATAATGAAAATGCAGAGACGAAATTATGACGGTGATGGTAACGACAGAGTCAGTGAGTTACCTGATTGTATTTTACTTGAAATATTATCGCATTTGAAGACAAAGCAAGCTGTTCAAATGTCCATCCTCTCCCCAAGATGGAAGAATCTCTGGAAACATATTTCCGTTCTCTCTTTCGATTATCGTCAGTCAAGTCTAAAAAGTTTCACTAATTTTGTCTCACAATTTTTGTCTCTTCCCAATGACAAAACCTGCATGCAGCCTATCAAAGCTGTCAATTTTGAGTGCAGAGACCATGGTTTTACGGATGCGGTGATTTTTGATGAAAATACTTAAAAAAACATGATAAAAATTGTTCGATGGGGTTCCGAATACATCCGGAGGCGAGATTTTAAAATCACACCGCAATTGCGGTCCGATGCGGTTGCGGTATTGCGGGTGCAATTGCGGTTGCGGTTGTGGACCGCAATTTAAAACCATGACAGAGACTATATTGAGCCTCACCTCCTAAAAAAAAATCATAAAATATGTATCTTCACATAATGTCCAACGATTAGATATGACTGTGGCTTGTAATTTTGAACAATTTCCACCTTTTAATTTTTCATATCAGGCTTTAACCTCTCTTAAACTTGCTTCATGCAAACTAAATAATACTCGGAGACCATTATTTCCAAATTCTCTTAAATTACCTGCATTAACCAACTTGTCTATCCATTTCCTTGCCTTTCGCTGCACTAGGGGTGATGACTATGCTGAGCCCTTTTCTGTATTTAAAAGTTTGAATACTTTGAAGATTCAATTTTGTGAAGTTCTTAATGAAAAGAATCCTCTTGAAGACAACCTCTTCATATCAAGTGTCTCCCTTGTTAGTTTAAAAATATCATTGCCTAACCTCTCTTACAAATTCAAATTATTTACCCCAAATCTTTGTAGCTTTGATTTCCTTGGTGATCCCTTACAAAATCTCTGTGGACGTAATAACAGTAATTGTTGCAATTTCTCTTCTTTTAAACATGCAAAGATTCTTTTACCATTCGGGACCGTTGTCACAAAATATCCTTTTCCTTCTATTCTATTCAACTGGCTTGTTGAGTTTGCCCTTATGGAATCCTTGACAGTCTCTTCAACTACTCTTCGGGTATTTTAATTTGGTTTGCTTAAAATTTAGTGCGCTTTCATTTTTTTATTATAGAGACTTTCCTTTTTAATATGATTACATTGTTTTCAAAATTGATCTTAATTTACTTTCATTCCTCATTGCTTAGATTCTCGACTTAATTCCTATTCATGGAAGACCGATTTCCCTTATTCACGTAACTTGAAGTTATTGAAAATAGAAACACACGAACTTTCATCAATACCCAATGGAATAGTAGACATTTTGCTTCAAAACGCACCGTCAGCCAAGAAAGTCATCAAACATTTATAAGGTGAATGTGCATTCAACTTGTAAATACAATTGTTTAGTTTGCCTTTTGCTTTATTCTTTGTTTTTGTTTCCCTTAATATTTTTTGTGCCTCTATATTTTACAGAACCACCTGGAGGACTTTTATATTGAAGAGATCAAAATAAGTTTGGATGCAGTGACTATGAGTCTATGACAATTTCTCCAAGAGAGATCTTTCCATAGCTAAATGACGTTATTAAGATTTATTTATTTTCGCTGCAACTTACTGAATTATTGTTTTTGTTTTGTTTATCAAGAGGATTTATATATTTCAACATTTTTGTGTCATGTGTTTGATCTTTCTGTGTTGAATTTGTTTATCAAGAGGATTTATATATTACAACATTTCTGTGTTTTGTGTTTGATCCTTCTTTGATGAATTTGGACCGTTCTTCACCTATGTTGTCATCTATGATAGAGGCAAGACATAGCCAACCCCAAAAATGTTGTCAATCTCAGGATTTTATTTAGTTGGTCTATAGGTTTGTAGAATCTAATCCGTGTTCACACAATGAGGTTATTTTTTTTATTTTTATAAGGTTTAGACTTTCAAAGATGTCTGTACCTGTTAAAAGCCATTGAAAGAACTTGTCTTAGGATATTGATTCAGCTAAGTGTAACTTTTCTTCTATGGTTTGTCATTTATAGACAGTATTTCTAGTCAATTATCAAGTTGTGTGTCTCAATGGTACTTGACCCCTAAAATCTTCTTAGCCTAAAAGATCAGAATGGTTGTTCAAGGAGCTATTCTCAGAGTTTTATGCAGGGCCAAGCTTGGTCAATTCCTGAAACGCCGATGGGCGCTGGTGTGCTGTGGCTTAGAGATGTTCTTGTCACAGTGCAGGTTCAATACTAAATTCTGCAGCATACTGGTGGCTTCGGATTCTGTTTTGTGGTTCAGATCTTAATTTGGACGAGGCATTTATTTTGGTTAATAAGAGTTTTTGTTTTTAATTGTTTCCCCAAGAAGTGTGGGTGTGGTGTTTTTTAGTGGACACATCGCAAGTGAATTATATTGCATCAAGTAAACCGAAGGCCGAGGTTGAGATGTTGGTAGATTGCATCAAGTAAACCGAAGGCCGAGGTTGAGATGTTGGCAGCTTATGATGTTCGATGCCATCTTGAACATCGCTCCGGGTTTTTGATGGAATCACGTTGAAGCATTCAGGTTGATTCTTTCATATGTTGGCAGTAACAATGTAATGTGGTTGTATCATGTCGATAAGCCGGTGTTATCATAAGTTATTAAAATCTTCTGCCACATAAGTTATTACAGATTTCTAATAAATCATCAAATTGTTTGTACTCTGTAACAGAATTAAATTGTCCATTGAGAGTTGTGGTCTCACGAATTTCCATCACTGAAAGTGCTATCTCTTGCAATGTCTTAGAAACTTGAAAATGTTAAGACATGAATCAATGCATATATGTCTTTTATTGAACAGAATACAAAACTCGGTAAAAGATGTCTCAAATTAGTTTTTAAAATTATTCTTTAGCCAATTCCACGCACACCTTTGATTTGATTTGAAAACTTGATCCGTTGTAACCTCTTTGTTCTTGAAGATTTTATCATTTCTTGTTTTCCAAATGTTCCAAACACAAGCAATTCTTAATTTGTTGCCACAAGATCTTCTGCTTCCAAGTAAGGCTTCGATTTGATCAAGGTGAGGGCACACAATCTCCAAGCCAAACAGGACACTTTAGAAGGAATTGATTTTTGCCAAACCTGTGACCAACTACTGTTATGATTTGTACTATTTTCTAGTAATAGAATTCTGTATCTTTCTTTGACCGAATACTGATCGACATGGTCGACAGCAGCTGTGCCCAACTGAAATAGCACCAAATCTGCCTTTATAGTCCTTATGTTTCCCCATTTTTTCTCACCTATTAATTTGCATCTTGCATCTTTTTATAGTCCTTACTCCTTTGAATCTGATCCATATTCACACAGTGGGGAACACTCATGCAAACAAGTTAGCAATCTTTAAAATTTTCTGTCCAAAACAATCTGTTTTGTAGTTTGATTCAATTTATAGGATTTTAAGAGGGAATTTATCCTCTATTTTCATTTGATGATTTTGAATTTTTTTCATGTGTTTATTGTTCATTTTTGCATAATTGGCTTTTGTGTTAAAAGATAATTCAAATTGATGACACCTATGTTACGGATAAAAAATTGTCATAAGTCCCTACATATGCTACTGCAATTCTGCAAATCCAATACGTTAACTTTGTGTAAATTAAATAATATATTATACTTTATATATTTAAGAATTAGAGTTAGATTGCTAAATGTAGAATTAAATTTTTTTTTTTTATAATCTAGTGTAAAGAGTTAAGTTATAATTCAATAGGAAGTTTATTTAATTAGACAAAGAATTTAGATCTAGCGGCCTTAGTTTAATGGGCCCTTACAATAAGATAAAAATTAATTAAAAATAAAATGAAATTAATTATAAAGAAGACAAACGTAATTATTATTTATAACACTATTTTTTAAATTGATAAGTAAATTTCAATAATTCTAAATTTGTAAGTAAATTGGTTGAATTGTTTGGTTTTTGAATCGTTTGGCAATCAAAAGGAAAGTAAGCAGTAATTATTAATTAATTGTCCAATATTTTAGCAAAATACTGATAAATCTCAACGTGCTTTGTTCTGTCATGTTGAATAGAATTATGTGCAATGCTAATGATTTTTTTATTCAAAAAAAAAACTTCATAGAACCTTCATAATGTATTTTAAGTTTTCTAACATTTGTTTCATCCATAATATTTCAGATATTCTTAGTATCATAACACTAAATTTGGCTTCAACACTTGATTGATCCACTACATGTTGCTTCTTACTTCTCCACGTAATAAGATCTTCACATAAGAAATTACAATAACCAGAAGTAGATCTTCGGTCTCTTATTGAACATGCATAATCAATAATCGTGTATGCATTTATAGTTAGATTTATACCTGATTTGCACAAGAGACCTCTTCTAGAAATGACTTTGAGATATAGAGTCTAGTCAATAACTTGCAATCAGAAGACAATCCTACATCTAAATAAAAACTTCCAAACTTTGTCAGTATTGTCACAACAGACTCAAGATTCGTCATGGGCCATGCAAAGGAAGAGGGACTAACATCAGCCTCCCTAGAAATGAATTTGTCATAGTTCATTCCTCCAACTCCTGCTGCATAATCATTTGTACTTCCATCAAAATGGGAGCTCAAAGGTTCACTACCATCTTTAATAGAACCCTCATTAGAAGCACAACTGTCACTAAGAACAATAAGATTTACAATGGGTTGGTTAACTCACATAGTCACTATTGGATATTGTAACACCTTTAAACCCCAACTCTTTAATTATAGAAGGTAAACAGATAATTCCCATATATATGTGATACTAATGCTTAACATACATCTTTAACAACATCATAATAAGAAATAATAGCGGAATAAACTTCAAATACTTCGAATAAATTACTTATTGGTCTCAACATCAATACTAAAAAAAATAACATCAAAATATTTAAAAAATCATAAAATGCAACAAATCAACACGTCCCCAGTGTTGCATATTAGAGCGAATCGCATAATCTAAACATAACTCAAAAATAATAAATAAATGAAGAAGGCTTCTACGTCATCCTTCAACTCATACAGTTAGCAAGTGATCATCATGTACCTTACATTGTAACCATTGAGAGATAATTCCAAAGGCTCCTTGTGAATAATAGACTCATACCATCTTGGTTCTATCCAGGTCTGACCCTATGCATGTGCAAGTGGTGCCACAACATAGAACCTAAAAAGTCATGGAAGATTTTTTTTTATTGATATATTGAATGTTATATATAGGTAAAATGTTTAGATTTTAGCGATATAGTGAAAGTCTTCTAATAGTAGGTCCTAAGTATCTTTTAGTTTTATTTTACATACTTGATTTTTATGCTATGTAATAAAAACAATTTTCTATGTAATTCATAATACTTACTAGATTTATTTTTTATGAATAGAGATTATGACATGAAATTTTTATCTAATCTACATCTTTGACATAAAAAGATCTTTGTTATTTTATCTAATCATTTTTTTTAAATTGTAGATAATAATTTTTAAAATTTTAAATTATAATTAAATATTTAAAATTAATCATAAAATTAACTGATTTACCATTTTTTATAATAAAAATATAGATTCTATTTCTAAAAATGAATGATTGAATTCATTCTATAATAACATGTTTTTTTTTATTAAATGTTTAAAAGTTAAAAAAAGTATTTATTATTTTATGTAAATCATTACCATTAAATAGATAATAAATTAAATTATTATGTATAAACCATTTTTTAACAACTTAAGTTAATCTTATTGTAAAGTTTTATAACACTTTCACTAACTTAACTTTCCTTCGTATTATTATTATTTTAACTCTTATAAAATTTATAAATATTTTCTAAATGAAAAATACTAATATATTATTAAAAATATATATTAGTAGGTTTATGAGTACCCATATGCCCACTAAACAAAGGTTTATGAAAAGACATTTTTTTTAAATATTTTGTTCAAATATATTTTATTAAAAATCATTTTACGTACTTTGTTCAAATATATTTATAATGTAATATTAAAAGAGATCATAAGTAGATATTTAGAGGAATTCAGTATTTGACAGTGATATGGGCTAAAAGGTCCAACAAGATTGGAAAATTTAGGGTTTTGGGTTTTCTATAAAAGTGTAAAATTTTCTGTATCGCTCTAGAGATTTTGAAATTTACGCAAATTCTGAGTGGATTTTGAAAATATTTGAAATTTATGTAAATTCTGAGTGTATTTTACAAGGTTTAGATAGTCGATTTATTGAGTTTACGTGGGTGTGAGGTTTAAATGGAGGATTGACAAGTTAAATTCTTCGACAACATCCGACAAAATCTATCCATGTGTTTCTTATGCTTTAATATACTTGTTTACCAATTTATTTAGAGGTAATTTCTTTATGCACTCATATAGGGTACACTGTGCCATAAAAGACCTACGAAAGCGCTTTTTTGGGTTTTAAAAGCGCTGCCAAAGCCAGCGCTGCCATAGGTAACGACAGCGCTTTTTGGTACGTCGAAAGCGCTCTCGTAGCATCCCCTACAGCAGCGCTTTTTCCAGAAAAGCGCTCTCGTAGCATCCCCTATAGCAGCGCTTTTTCCAGAAAAGCGCTCTCGTAGCATCCCCTATAGCAAAGCTTTTTCCAGAAAAGCCCTATCGTAGCCTCCCATATAGCAGCGCTTTTTCCAGAAAAGCGCTCTTGTAGCATCCCCTTTAGCATCGCTTTTTCTAAAAAAGCGCTCTGGTTGCATCCCCTATATCAGCGCTTTTTCCAGAAAGCGCTTTCGTAGGTTGCACTTTTTTTATGCATTTTTTTATCTTAGGCAGCGCTTTCGTAGGTAGGCCTTTAAGAGCGTTTTTGAAAGTGTTGTCGTTGCTAAATGCAGTATTTTAAAGTGCAACATGTAATTTAAGCCTCCCAGTTCGACCTGTAATTTATATATATTTTCAACCGTAATATTTTCGACCTGTAATATATTTTCAACCTGTAATATTTTCAACATATATTTATTTTTGACCTCTAATATATTTTCATCCTATAATATTTTCAACCATAGGTAGGACATTATATACCAATATAATACCATTATAATCCAAAATAAAATATATACACCATTAATATAATTCAATTCACATGTTTACAACAGATACATATAACTAAATAATCAATAGAATATAAGCCCTAAATTCTCAAACCGACGAGCGCACTGTTCTGGTCCTGCAAAGTATTGAACAACACAGGAAATTAAACTAACTTTGCTCAAACACAATTAAAGGCTCCAACACAAAGTCATTATCAAAATCCGTCACACAATAATGAGCAATCAACACAGAACGACTCAATCCCCTCATATAAAATTTTGCACTAATAGTATTTCCTCAATATGAAAACAACACTAAAATTCTATACCACAGCAAAGTATCAAAACAGACCCCACAACAACATATATACTTCAAATTTTCCAATAAAACAAATTGTCATTCAGAAACATCAATAATATTATTATTAGCAATGTAATGTGTCATCAATCCAGTCTCAAATCAAATTATCAGCATCACTTGATTCATATAACAACGTCATCATCGTCAATTAATATTAAGCAAAATGAACCAACATCCACCAAAGAAACTCAAACACAAAGTCATTATCAAAATCTGTCACACAGTAATGTATTCATAAAACTTTTCACACAATAATGTATTCATACCTATATGAATATTCGCTGAATATAAAATTGACACAATTCCTCTTTGATTTCTTTCAACTTATGTTTCGTGTAAGAAGCAACATAGAAGTCATCAAAGTACTACATAACAAAAACATAATATCCATGATTTAGTTAAACGTAATAAATTATAAGAAATTATTCTAAGTTATAAATCCATACCGTGATTAGAATCTCTAATTGATTCGTTTGAAGGATTTCTTTCAAAAACCTCAAAACAAAGTATATGCAATCTGTACAGTTTCGCTGTTGCGGACACTACATAGAAAAACAAATAAGATTTTATAATTGTCTTGTTTTATCAAGTAGCATAACTATTATAAGCAAAATTGTGAAAATTAATGTACCTGCACTTTGATCCGAGTAATGTTGTTTGATTTAGTCCGGGATACCTATGTGTCTCATTGACTTCGGAACACTTGTATTGATCTAACAAAAATATAAAAGTGTATATTTAGATCAATCTCACAAATAATTAAATATATAAAAATACATGAATATTTAGAACGATCTCACTTACGTATCAATCGTTGACTTCATAGCCGTATAATTGGTCCAATCACCATCTACCGAATTTAGAAAATATACCACTTCTTTTATAGGGTTGATAGCAAGCAACAACCAGTGTGCTCTATAAATTAAAACAAAATTAAAGTTTATATGAAAATTTTGCTACGCAAAAGAAACAAAGATTAGATGAACCAAGAATGAAAAACTAACCCTACTGGTCGGGTATTATACGCCCAAAGAAACAGGCTTTCTTTATTGCTGGTGGTCATGAATCTATCGACTAAGCGCTGTCTAACTGAATCCGGTTCCGTAGCAATTGTCTGTCTGCTGCAATAGGCGGAAGACACGAAATGGAATCGTAAAGTCGGCGTATCGTACCAAACTTGCAAATTGAGAAGGAAAGGAACAAACAAGCATAAGGCAATACACTTCCAGAAATCAAGAGCCACAATTAACATCCCACAACTCAAGTTCCAAATTACATCAACAATTGAATCCCAACTCAAAATGCACAATGATTTTCTCTAGTTTCTACACTTTCTATGAGTTAAAATAATAATGAAATGCATCAACAACTACCTATAAAAAAACTGCATTGTTTGTGTTCAAAACAATCTCAACCACCTTCACAAAGCATGTTATATCTAACTCTAATGATCAATCCTTCACACAAGGCAATTCTAAACAATTTTTAGCAAGTAAAAAAAAGGAAACGCGACACAATTCATGCTCAAGAATCTAGTTTATCCAACAACAATTATCAACAAGATTCAAATCGAGAACTCTCACCATATTCAAATTCAAATTCACAAACCAACCATAAGACTAACTCCATTAAAAATTCAGCAACAAATTGACAAGGTTTTTCAATATGTATGTAACCATTAACATGAAAGAGACTCAAGTTGTTGAGGTAATAAATTTAAGTCTTGCACAAAAAAAGAAATATGTCAAAAATTACTAGCTGTGTTGTGTTGTGTTGAACTTAATTAGTGTATATGATTGTGGAACTTTGTGTTGCAGATACAAGTAATTTGAGAAAGAAATTTACCTCAAATTTTACCGAACTCAAGAAAACGCAGAGAATGAGCGCTGTACGTCGAACTAGGTCGGGAAATGCTACTAATTCAAAGGAAAGAAGTGAATTAGTAAGTAATTAAATTTTATTAAGCTATAAACTACACATGAGAAGAATTGTATCAATTGGCAGTTGTAATTAATTTAACAAGCTATCAGCCACTAACCTTGTACCGTAAACCCACTGGAACTTCCCACTCGAGCACAGATTTGTTGTAAACCCGTATACGCAGAAATTTTGGGACTCCTGCCATAGTAGAACATGGTACTTCTGTACTTTCAAACTATATTTCCAAACAATCATTAATTTCTATATTCTATTACACAAATGAATGTTACACTAACCATCAAAATCTAACACTCAGCTCATGAATCAACAATTTAAATTAAATGCTTGCATTCGCAACACATATTGGTTGCATTGCCATTCTGATGGCTCCATATAAGACAATAGAATGCCTACTTCAACAAGCACACACGGCGGATTCACACGGAGCAAATACGGATACTCAACAAAAGAATCTCAGAAGAAGGAAAAACCAAGTTCAGAAACATACCTGTGATTTTTCTTCTTCTCACTTTTGCAGCTTTCAATTTACTGGTAATTTGTAATAACCCTAGACAGCGACGGCGGTGAAGGAGGGCCACCAGAGCATTGAACAGAGACGGAGACAGCGACGGCGAAAGGTTTTGCGTAGGGCGGCTCTGAAATCGTTTGATCGTTTGGAGAAGAAGCTCTGTGGTTTCGTGAAAATAGAATACTGAATCTGGTTCGTTTCTATTTTTTTATTTTAATTAAAAAGCCTTAGACAGCGCTTTGTAGAAAAGCGCTCTCGTACCCCCCCCCCCCCTTTACCAACGCTTTCAAAAAGTGCTCTCGTATCCCCCCTTTACCAGCGCTTTTAACAAAGCGCTCTTGTACCCCCTATTTACCAGTGCTTTCAAAAAGTGCTCTCGTATCCCCCCCTTTACCAGCGCTTTTTTTCCCTTGTTTTTAGTTTTGTTTTTAGCGCAACCTATAGCAGCGCTTTTCATAAAAGCGCTTTCGTAGATGCGCTGCTAAAAGACAAATTTGGCGTAGTGGTAAAAAACACCCATAATATTTCTAAAATACTCTTCGGATATGCATATCCGAAGACACCCTTATCACATTTTAACTGATTTTGAATATACACTTCCCAAATTACATGCGAACAACCATTTTTGCAGATTACTATTTCTTGCCCTAACTTATTCAAAATCTAATTTTTACCAACTAAACACTATCATTGACTTATAATAACTTCAACCTACAACACTTTTTAATGGAGGTTTGAATCCTTTATCAATGCTTGGAAGTAGTTGTAGTCTTGTAGAGTACCAATGTTTTGAATACAACTTGGGAGAATTGGGTTGGAAGATGAAAAAAATTTGTTTTGATGTTTTGAATAGAATGAACAAAAGAGGGTGTCTGGTTGGGTTTTAGTGAAAAAAATGCAACAATTTTCAGATATTCATCTCCGAAAACACATTTATTTTTAAAAATGAGTGATTCCAGAGATAATATCCTAAATCACCCTTTTAGGTTGTATTCGGATATGCATATCTGAAATATAGGAGTATTTTAAGTTTTTCACGTCAGATTTATAAGAAGGTGCATGGGTATAAAAAGAAAGGGTTAAATATGTTTTTGGTCCTTCTAAATATATCAATTTTCAACTTTAGTCCTTCTAAATATTTTCTTTAAAGAATAGTCCTCCTAAAAATTTTAATTTTAACTTTTGGTCCCTCATGGCAAAATCGTAGCTAAAATGGTCGCTAATTCCGTCGCTAAATAAAAAACCGTCGCTTAAACCGTCACTAAATTGTAAAAATCGTCACTAAATTGTAGGAGGGATCAAAAATTTAAATTTAAATTTTTGGAAGGACCATTCTTTGAAAAAAAAATTTCGAGGGACTAAATATGAAAATATTTAGAAAAAGAAATTCTCTTATTTAGAGAACTCATTCATGCAACCCAAAAAATTTTACTAGCCATAAATTGACATTTGTGAGCACAAGTTAAAGTGTTCAACGTAGATTCAACCATGCTATAAGATAAAGTGTTCAAGCATGACGTTATATGTAATTATTATAGAGTCTATATTAGAAACAGTTTGTGTAAAAAAAGACAAATATATACATACAGAATGTTTGAAAGTCATGAACAGTATGAGTGATAAGAGGAAACAAGACTCAGAGATATGAACAGTAGGGAATTTTCATTTTACAGAAATAAGAAGGTTTGAGAACCTCTCTTAAAGTTTTTAATTAATTAGGTATTTAATTGTTTTTTTTAATAGGTAATTTGTGCCTAGTCGGATTTGAACTTGTGACCACACATTAGTGTATTTAATTGTTGATTAAATTAAAAAAAATTAGATTATGGGCCCGTTTGTTTTGACTTTTTTAAAAAATAATTTTTATAGTGTTATATAATTTTGTGAAAAAATGTTTTACAAAGAAATTTAAATTTTTTATAAAGAAAAAAATTGGATATCAAAATTTCAAAAAATCACTTAATTTTGAAGCTATTTCAAATAGATTTTTAGAAAAATTATTTTTGAAATACAATTTTTTGAAAAATTGCGATTTTGACTAACTTTTGGTCTTCAATAATGTGTATTTATGTTATTGGATGTCAAAACTAATATTTCATTTTAGAAAAAACGAGTATAAAAAAGAACTTGTAATATTTTGAAAAACAATTTTAAAAAATAGAAAAAAATCTATTTTTTTAAAAGTTGAAACAAACAGGCCAAATAACTTATGATATATGTATTGAAATGAAATCTAATTGAATTGTATTGTTATTTATATTTTAGTGAAAAAATTAAATTATTGAGTATATTTTATATATTTGAAAATAATTCTTTTAATCAATATATATATATATATATATATATATATATATATATATATATATATATATATATATATATATATATATATATATATCTTTGAGTATGCTTCATATATTGAAAAAATTATTATTAATCAATTAAAATACTTAATTTTTTATTGGATTTAAAAAACTAGATTATTTTATTTCTTTATATATTGAAAATAAAATAAAATTTTAATCAATTAGTATTATATATAAAGATATTTTTCCTTTTTAAAAAATATTTAATTTAATTTAAATATATATCTTTTAACATGTGCATTTTTTAATTTCATTGTTAAAATTATTAAATGGTTGGGATTTAAGAGAGAGGAAGATTGAGAAAATATAGATTGAGAAATAGGATCCAAATGTAAAATATACTTATTTAATTATATAGTTTTTTTTAATAAGCAATTGATATTCAAAGAAATCGTACTAGGGTTGCAACTCTTACAAAATCGGAAACTTTACGAGTTTAAAAAACAAAATAACAGACATTTATACCAATCGTAAAAGTTAGGTGTTAGTAAAGTATTAAAATTGAATAACCACCTCCAAGACCAAAAGAAAACATTAGAACACACTTCATCAAAACTAAACGAACCTTCCTTGAAGATGATCGTGTTTCTCATTTTCCATAAGCTCCACGTCGTTGCCACCCAAATTGTGGAAATCTTCTTCTTCGTAACTTCCTTCTTCACTTTCTCTTGAATGATTGCGAAGTTTAAGAATTCGTCAAAAGATAGATCTAAATCTTCACCCATCCACAAGAAGATCCACTCCCACACCTTTCTTGAAACGCAATAGAGAAAAAACAAGTGACTAGAGTTCTCATGTACATTGTTGAAAAACACATAATCCATATTGTTCCCTACTGCCTCTATTCCTCTTTGAAATAAAAGATCTTTCATAGGCAACCTGTTGATAATCATCCTCTAAGCAAATATTTTGATGTTTTGAGGGCAAACTGTTTTCCACATTGCTGTCAGCTTCTTCACTATCATGCTGTTCCAAGCTAATTATTTTTTCTCCGAAACCAACTCAGCCACACTTTTAACCGAGAAATCCCCATCATCGTTCAATCTCCAAGTTAAATCATCGTTCCCCGACTGGTCCAACGTCACCAAAATCAACATATCCTGCAATTGTCGCCATTGATCTCGTATGACAGCTGAATACCGCGAAGCCAAGTCAGTAACGGTTCCTGCAAGTGTGTCTATTTTACAAGAAACTGAATTCCGATTCCATATCACAATCTGAAAAACCGGATTCCACACTCTCAAATTTAACATCCCTCCACCATATAGAGTCACCCGAATTATGTAAGTTTCCCCCCTGTTGTTGCATCTTAATCTTCGGAGCATGACATCTCAAATCTATAAATCTATGCCATATCGCTTTTTCTTCCTTAAGAATTCTCCATTCCCACTTTAGAAGAAGCAGTCTATTAAATTCGCTCACGTCTCTCACCCCTAGGCCTCCTTTCTCTTTAGACTTGCAAACCTCCACCCACCTATCCCAACTGATTCTCTTTTTGTTCATATTACCGTTCCATAGGAAAATTCGTTAAAGGATTTTAATCTCTTTCAACACTTTGCCCGGAGCTTTATAAAAAGAAAATGTGAATGATGGTATGGCATTTAAGACTGCGTTGATAAGAATTACCCGACCTCCTATCGAAAGATTCTTCCCCTTCCAAGCCGCTAGTCTTTTCCTAAAGTTGTTGATAACCTTCGACCACACCTTCTTCTTCGTCGGACATTCTCCCACCATTATTCCAAGAAAAATGAAAGCCCAAACTCCTCTCTTGCAAGACAAAAAGGACCTAGAAACTTCTAACATCCAATCACCAATGTTCACACCGATAACATTAATTTTTAAGAAGTTGATTTTTAAACCAGAGACTAGCTCAAAACCTCTTAGAATCACTTTCATACTCTACAAATTATCATAAGACGGCTCGCCTAAAATAACTGAGTCGTCCATAAACTGTAATATGTCCACGTAGTCTTCGTCTCCATATTGAAACAGTTTGAAATCTCCCACATCAACAAAATTTCTGACTAATGCAGTCAGCTCATCCATTGTCAATACAAAAAGAAACGGTGACAAAAGGGTCTCTTTGCCATAACCCCTTTTGAACCTTGAATTCTTTCATCGCGCTTCCATTCACCAAAATAGACATGTGACTCGTGAAGATGCACGCTTCCATCCAAGAAATCCATTTGTTACAAAATCCCATTTTTGCCATCACCAATCTTAAATAGTTCCAAGACAGCGAATCGTACGCCTTCTCAAAATCCACCTTAAGCATTATGCAACCCTTCTTCTTTCTTTTTGACCAATATAGAATCTTGTTTAACAAGAATACCCCGTCCATCATATTACGCCCATGAATAAATGCAGTTTTGTTTGAAGAAACCAACTTGTCAACAATCCCCTTAATTCTAGCTGCCAACACTTTGGTTAAAACCTTATAAATGCTCCCCACAAGACAAATTGGCCGGTACTCGATTAAGTTCTGCGGGTTATTATTTTTTGGTATCATAGCAATAAACGAGGAGGTGATAGACTTGACTAACCTTCCTTTTTCATGGAAATCATTAAAAAACTTCAACATGTCTTCTTTTACAAGCAGACAATTTTTCTTGAAGAATTCCAATGAAAATTCGTCAGGACCTTGGCTTTTGTTCCCGTCACAATACCATATAGCATCTTTGATCTCCCCTTCAAAAAAAGGCCGGACCAGACTTGAATTGTCCCCAAACGAAAGAGAATTCAACACCGCTCCATCTATCACTGGTCTGCACCGAGATTCCTCCTTCTAGAAGTTATTGAAATGCTCATAGACGAAATCTTTAATGTCTCCAACTTCCTCCAATCTTCCTCTGGTTGATTCGAGCACGCACATTGAATTTCTTCTCTTTTTCTCCCTCAATAAGTTATGAAAAAATCGATAATTGTTGTCTCCTTCTGCTAGCCACAACTGTCTCGACTTTAACCTGAGCAACCCTTCCTTCTTGTTCAAAATTTCCCAAAATTCTTCCACCACCTTAAACTTCTTTGTGACAATATCCTCCGGCACTTTCCCTGCAAAAAGAAAAAACTCGTTATCTAATAAATGCACTTCTTTTCCCGCCTTGTCTATGTTTAGATCTATCCACCCATAGATAGATTTGTACCACCAAATCAGCCTTCGTTTGATAGCATTCATTTTCTCAACCATCCTGAAATCTCCCCTCCCTTTCACCTGAATCTTGCCCCATTCCTCCTCAAAAAATAGTTTGAACTCTCTATTCTTATGCCAATCATTGTTGTATTTGAAAGGTTTAGGGCCCCAGTTTCTTCTGTTATCTTTAATCCATATTGGTGCGTGATCCGAAACGTCTCTTTCTCCTATATATTTCCCCTCCATTTTCCAGTCATTAATGAAACAGTCCGACAACAAAAATCTATCTATGTGGGTCATCGAACTACCATTGCTTTTAAACCACGTAAATTTGAATCCTATGGTGGGAAGATTCACCAAATCCATGCCCTCTATGGACCCTTAAATTGATCTATCTCCTTCTTATTAATTTTGTTCGAAACACCTAACCTTTCCTCTTTGTCTGCTACTGAATTGAAGTCCCCTCCTATGCACTATGAACCAGGAGAGCTTCTGCTCTTGAAAGCTAACAGTTGTCTCCATGTTTCTTTTCTGTTAGAGTTGTCGCACGAAGCATACACATTAATAAAGTAAATCAAATGACCATCCTTTTCCACACAAATTCCTAGATAACCTTCACCCCTGAAACTGTAAATCAATGAAAAGAAAACCTTCTTCCATATTGTTATTATCCCCCCAAAGCCCCTAACGCGTTCATATAAGACCACTCCACCTAATCATTTCCCCACAGCTCCTGTATCACCCCCTCCACACCGTTTAACTTGGATTCTTGAATGAAGCATATATTTGTGTCCTCTTTTTTAATATGATACCCTATGCTCTTCCTTTTTATTTTATTCCCTCCACCTCTTATATTTAGAGACATAACGGAAAATCTTTCTTTAGGTTCCCCTGCTTCGTCGTTTCTATTTTGTGATCCCTATCATCTAACTCCCCCAATTTTGAAATCGGATCAAAAACACTTGAAATGTTTGAAATTCCTAATTTACTCATTGAATTCCATAATCCCTCTGAGGCTCTGTTCAAAACACCATTAGCAACTCTGGAGTTACAGTTTCTCACATCCGAATGAGTCAGAGACTCGCAGGAAAGAGGTAATCCTCCTGATAAAAAATTGCTTTTTACAAAAAGAAGATTAGAACCTGAAGCCATAGGAAGTTTGCACTGATTCGGCTTGATTATGTTCTCCACCGGATAGTTGAAATGCTCCATCTTTTCTTCCGGATATATCACTTCTCCCATCTTCTTGCGAACCTTCTTTGAATTTTTCATTCTTTCGCACTGTTCGTCAAAGCTTTGCCCAATGAAAAAATCTTCATGTAAAGGGGAAGCGTTCTCCTATTTTTTCTCTTTTTTTGTTAGAAAATTTTACTTTATACCCCTACAATTAGAGGTGTCAATTTAAGGGGCCAATTAATTTGGGCCTCAGCCCCAATATTAAGAGGGCCTAAAAAAGTTTAACAATAGTAAGCCCTCAAATACATAGGGCCTAAAGTTAGAAGACCCCAAAATTCAAAAGGGGGCCCTAAGGCCCAAATAAAATTAAAAAAACATAATTAGGAAAAAAAATTTAAAAAGAAATTGAAAAAAAAAAATTTATTTTCAAAAACTTCCCATTACACATGTTTTCACCCACGACTATATTTGTTTATTTAATTTAATAATAATTCTCCACTCATTTAATATTATTTACTTTTAACTAACAAAATATAATATAATTTCAAAAAAACTTCCCACTATCTATATTTCCACCAACTTGATATTGTTTTCTTCCTATTTTAAAAAAAAAAATCTATAAACTTACGTACTTCTCAGTAAAAAATTACGTGCTTGTCATTTTTAATTAAATAATCAAAAATAAATTGTCATTTTAATGGATTGTTTTTTAATTAATTAATTTTAAATAATATAAAAAAAATATTAGAGTGGATTATTTTTGGAAAACATACGCATTTTCTAATATTTGTCAAATATAATATAATCAATTAATTAATTAAATTAGTCCAGAATAAAAACCAAAAAGATACACGTTCTCAACTAACAAATACTTTTTTTCTCAACTGTATTATCGAATCAAGAGTAAGTTTGTTTCATGAAGAAATAAACGTTTTTACCTAAAAGATAAACCGCAGCGCCAATGAAAATTGCTAGAAAACTATAATATAACTACTTAATTAAATTACTTTTTCAAAATGAGCTTAGGCATTTTTTTAAAATGAGCTTAAACACCAGGCAGATAGAATTTTTAGCTTATAGAAGTTTTTGGAATGAAAAAGGGCCCTCTCAATGGGGCAAAAAAAAATGCATTATCTAAAGGGCCTAACATTTTAGGCCCCAAAATAAATCTCTTATAATAAGGGCTTAATTTATTAGGGCTTTGATGGGGCCAAATAAGTGGGGCTTTTCAATATAGGGCTTATTTGACAACTCTACCTACAATTATACTCATATCCCTACACATAAAAAATTAAGACCGAAATACCCTCGTATTAATAATACATATTTTAAAATTTTTCATTTTTTTTCACATTTCAAAAAAAAAATCGAAACACCTAAAAATATATAAACCGGAACACTTTTTCAAAGTGTTCCGGTTTAAAAAAAAACACACCGGAACACTTGAAAAAAGAGTTCCGGTAGTCAAAATTTTCAAGTTACATACCGGAACACTTAGTTAAAGTCTTCCGGTATGAAAGTGGGTGCTAAGGTGCAAACCGGAACACTTATTTAAAGTGTTCCGGTGGTTTATTTTTTTAAAAAATTCTAGACTTTAGGCAACGTTTTAAAAGTGTTACCTAAAGTTACTGGGAACAAAGCAAAAGCGTTGCCTATGGTATCACCAGCGTCACTACATTTAGGCAACGCTTTTATTTGTCAATTACTTTAGGCAACGATTTAAAACCGTTGCGTAAAATCTATAATTTTTTTTAAAAAAAATAACCACCGGATCACTTTAAATAAGTGTTCCGGTTTGCACTTTCAAACCCCATTTTAAATACCTTGAAAACTACCGGAACTCTTTTTCTAAGTGTTCCGGTATGTATTTTTTTTAAACCGGAAGACTTTAAAAAAGTGTTCCGGTTTATATATTTTTGGGTGTTTTGATTTTTTTTTTTAAAAGTGAAGAAAAAATGAAAATTTTTAAAATATGTATTATTTAAAACAAGGGTATTTAGGTCCAATTTTTTTTCATGTAGGGGTACAGGTATAATTGTAGGGGTATAAAGTAAATTTTTCTTTTTGTTAAGGTATCAACAACTGGGCCTTCTATTAAATTAAGCCTAGGCCCATTGACCTCCCCAATCCATCTTCTTTATTATCATATTCCTTCCTCTTACTATTGTTAATAAAAATACATGCGGGGCCCACACCAACCTCAACCGCTTCTCCCAAATTTTGTCTGGTAGATGACTCTATAGAACATCCTACTTTTCTATTGGTATTATTGGATATACTATCTGACAAAATTGTGTTTTTTTATGAGACTCAACCTTTTTGGTCATATTGCATTTAATTCCTTCTGGCTCACCAACATATTTTCCTTCCTTTACGTTGCTTCCTGTTTCCAATGCCTCGTTGCTAACAAAAAAAGGCTTTTCTCTATCCCCCGCTCCCCTATTGTTCAAACTCCGGTGAGAATATTCGTTCTCCATGGAATCTTTCGATGTTCTTCTTGCCTCCGACGACGCCACACTATCCGAGTACTCTGAATCTGATTGAACTCCCTCCTTAGAATTTTCTACTGATTCATGCGTAAAAGTTATGTCCTCTATTATCATTACTTTTAACCACACACCATCCAGACAGATAGAAACATTTTGCCTTAAACATTCCAACGAATTTGTGAACACCATACAGTTAATCACGTCCATTCTTTCCACCTTGTTGTTAAGGAAGTCCATGTTTAAAATGGTTCCAACATCTGATAAAAGAACTTCTAAGAAACGGTCATTTCTAACATAACAAGGAATTCCATATATCAATAATGTTGTTGCTCGATAACATTCAACGTCAGCTGTTTTCCAGGGCCTGACTTCCTTTAAACATTTATCCTTCCATTCGCCTCCATCTTCAAGTAACACCTTCAGTTCCCCATCTGTCGCTTCCTCTAACAGACATAGGTATGGGCCCAATGGGGTTGCAGATATAGAGAATATCCCTTCCTCGATCAAGCTCTAACTCACTCCATATGCTAACCCTGGTTTCGAAGCCACTCCCACAAAAGCATTTCTGAGTCTCAGCTTCTCTTCTTTAGATGAAGTAAAGAAGAGAGATTTACTCACCTCCTCCACATTCTTATTTTCTGGTTTGGGACCTTTCACCGCCTCCGCAAAACTCTTGGAAGGCCTAGATCCTCCGTTGCAAGGGAGCAGTCCCTTCCTAGTTTCAATATTTTCTCCATTCCTGATCTTATCTCCACGCTTATCACCTTCCAAAAGCTCATTCTTTACAAAGACTTTTGTGATCTCCTTCCTCTTGTACCTTGAAACATTAGCTATTATTTTACTCCCATTCAACCACATATTGTTAAGCTTAGTCTCCAACAATCTCTCATCTTCCACATTCATATATCTCACAAACCCATACTTACTTCCCTTCCAATCCTTCTTTGGCGGAATAACAATCTCTTGTAGCATCCCTAAATCTATGAACTCGAAAAACAGATCATTTGCTCTCCATTCATCTCCAAAGTCTGTGAAGACGAACATCGTCAAGCTTCCTTCAGACGTCCCTAGATCGTTTTTCATAATGTCCCAACCTTGTTGGTGCACCCTTCCTTTGATTCTCCTTATGGGTGTCCATCCATCTGCATTTGGTTTTGCCATGGTTTAAATTTTGTTCAAATCCTAGCGCGCGTTCTCTCTCTAGCTTTCTCTCTATTTAATTATAGTTTATAAAAAATATAATAATTAGTATTAGAAACGTGGTTTTTACTATAATTATAAAGCTTAAATGCAGTTTTGCCCCCTCAAATTTTCCAATTATTTGATTTTGATCCCTCATATTTCAATTGCTTAATTTTGGTCCCTTAATTTTCTAATTGCTTAATTTTGGCCCCATAAATTTCAATTGCTTGATTTTGACCTCCTAAATTTCTCTTCTTTTTTTGTTTTTTGTTTTTTTTTTCTTCTTTACAATTCTCTTTTTCTTCTTTACAATAATTAAGCTTTGAATGTAATATTTTGAAAATCTTAAATATTTCATTCAACTTAGAATATACGGACAAGTATGCAATATCTCTTATAAAAAATTCAAATTCTATATGACTAATAGGATTTTTATACTTTGGAACATTATGCTTAATTATGAGGGAGTTATTGGTCAAAGAGTTTATTATTTTAATTAGATAGTGGTCTATTTTATTTTGTCAAAATAGTTTGTCATTATGCATAAGTTGAACGAAATATTTAAGATTTTTTAAATATTACATTCAAAGTTTAACTATTAAAAAGAGAAGAAAAATAAAATTGTAGAGAAGAAAATTTAAAAAAGGAAAAGAGAAAAAACAACAAAAAAAAGAGAAACGCATGTCACTAGGGGACTATCAAATATAAAAGGGGACAAACTTGAGGGGTCAAAGTTAAGCAATTACAAAATTTGGAGACCAAAATCAAATAATTGAAACATGAGGACCAAAATCACATAATTGAAAAATTTGAGAGGCCAAAACTGCATTTAAACCTAATTATAAAGGTTCTACACATAAAATAATATTTCTTGAGCTTTACAAATTGTTTCAAATAAATTATTATTTCTAAAAAAAATATGGGTACAATATAAAGAGGCTTGACACCTTTTAAATATTTATTCTACTGAATATTCAAATCAAAATTTATTCATGTGCTTCACACTTTTAATACTATCCTCATTTATTTTGTTATTTAACATCTAAAAATAATAAAAACAAAAAGGCTATTTATGTGAGTAAAAAAAACTATTTTAAAATTTAGTTATGCTTTATTTACGCATAACTTTTTCTAACTTAGAATAAATAAACACTTATAAACAGTTATTTATTTTTTAATATATATTTATGAATACAAATATATTTAACCTACATATCAAGAATTTCTACTAAAAATTAAAATAAAGATAGTGAGACATGGCTCACTGGAAAAAAAAATTAATTATGACTGTTGACAGTTCCGTAAAAAAAATATTGACATTGCTATTCATTGAATTATAATCCAGATCAACAAAAATATTCTAAACAATGATGAGTAATCATTCGCTCCTCTCATTATATCTCTATTTAGTAACATATTAAATATTCACTTTTTTTAAATCAAGAAATAAGGAATATTTGAAAAATAGCCTAACTCTAACAATAATATTGTAATGTTGAGTACAAAATAAAAAGATTTCAATGTATATTCAAGCATGGTATAAGAATTAGTGTTGAAATATGTAATATGTAATTATTATAGACTAGTCTATTAAAAATCTGTTAGTTGGTATGGTAAATGAACCAAAAGAGGAAACCAAATGCCACCAAAATAATAACAGCGCCAACTATAACATCAATGTCATTGTCAGTTAATCCGGAATCCAACCGAGATGGACAAGCATGAGGATGAAGAGGAGCGTTTTTTGTTATAACAATCGAAGGAAAAGTTGGTGGTGATGGATGAGTGTCTGTTGCAATGGTAAATAAATTTTGATGAGAAAGTGGATTTTTCTCAGCTCTATATAGTATACCAATGAGACATAATGAGAGAATAATAATAACCCTAACCATCAACACCTGCCAAACAAAAATAAATAATAAATTAATAATAATCTAATGTTGAATAGAAGATGAATATAACGCAAACAAATCAATTTATATATAAATATACCAAGATACATACATAATGTTTGAAAGTCATGAATAAGATTGAGAGATGTGATGAACAATAGAGAATTTCGTTTCACGGAAAGAAGAAGGTTTGAGAAGCTCTAAAGAGAAGTTCAAAACCCGTCAAATTTGAACTTTGAATTTCCTTTATATATTGAGAAAAAACAAATATTTAGTTGATTAGTTGTTGATTGAGTTCAAAAAATTAGATTATATCCGATTTGATTTATTTTTTATTAAATAAAAAACATATTAAGCTAATCACTATTTATTAAAATCAAGTCAATTTAATTTTGCAAAAATATTTCTTCCCACTAATTGACTTAGTAATTAACTAACAAAAAATATATAAAAATATATCTTAATATAGTATCAATTGTTAAAAATATATTTATTAACAGTCGTATATTTTTCTTATGAAGTCATTTATTTTCTTAATATAGTATCAATTGTTAAAAATATATTTAGCCTTACATATTAAGAACTTGTACTAAAAATTTAAATTTAAAAAAAAAAAAGGATAGTGGTTCATGGGACATGACTCAGCCTCACTCTAAAAAAAAACTTATTTCTAATTATTTATGATTGTTAAAAATATATTGACAGTTACGTTTTTTGAATTAATAATTATGAATGATTATTTATGATTGTTAAAAATTCTTAATCAATTAAAAGTTGAAATCATAAAGATCGAGTAAAATATATCCTCAATTTTTTTTTAGGGATATTAGGAGTTATTTTAGAGCATTGTTTAGAAGAGTTAATTAAATTTTTTTAAAGAATTTTAAATTAAGAGTAATTCAAACGACTGGATTAAAAATTATTATTTTTTAATTATTATTTTTTTGTAAGCAAGATATAATGATAGGGAGAACAAAGGGGTTGTTCTCCAACCCAATTACACAAGAGACGGGAAGGAACCGACAAAAAAGGAGAATTACAACCAATTACAATTATGAGAAAAAAAGAAGCGGATCACCTGTTTAGTGGAGATGATTTATTTGTTGAGGCCGAAGTGCCATGGGAATTAATAAGCCGTTTTAAATTCCGATCCGGTATTGGATTTTACTTTAATGAAAACTTATTGAATAAAGTGATGTTTTGTGGATTGTTTTAGAAGATGTGACAACCTACTTGTATTACTCTAATTATTTCCGTATCTATAATTATATATACGCGTATGAGAAAGTGGGGTGTTACGATAGGTATCAGAGCAGGTCAGTCCGTCCGACCAAGTAGTCGAGTCGCTAATAATCGAGTATTGTTAATCTTATTATCTAACTATGTTTCTGTTGCAGTGCTTAGTTGAAATGGCTGGACGAAACGATGTTGCGATTGCTGCTGCTTTGGAGGCTATGGCTCAAGCTCTGGTACAACAATCGAATGCTGGTGAGAATGCTGGATCTCGTAGTTTGGCTACTTTCCAGAGGGAGAACCCGCCGGTCTTCAAAGGCAAGCATGACCCCGATGGAGCATTAGAGTGGTTGAAGGATATCGAGAGGATCTTCCGCGTAATGGATTATACTCAGGCACAAAAAGTTCGCTATGGGACGCATATGCTATCAGTCAAAGCTGACGACTGGTGGCTAACAACACGTCAAAGATTAGAAGCTGCAGGTGAAAAGATCACTTGGGCTATGTTCCGAAGAGAATTTCTGAGGAAGTATTATCCTGAAAGTGTCCGTGGTAAGAAAGAAATTGAATTCCTCAAACTGAAACAGGGGAATATGTCAGTGACTGACTATGCTGCGAAGTTCACTGAATTGGCCAAATTTTATCCATACTTTGATGGAGAGGGTGCAAAATTTTCTAAGTGCATCAACTTTGGAAACGAGTTGCGCTCTGAAATCAAGAAGGCTATAGGGTATCAACAAATCTGCATTTTTCCTAACTTGGTTAACAGCTGTAGAATTTTCGAGGAAGATAACGCTGCTCACTATAAGATTGTCAGTGACACAAGAGGCAAGCAAAATCAGCAACGTGGAAAGCCTTACGACGCTCCAGCTGGCAAGGGCAAACATAGGGCTGCTCTGGGCCAGAGAACAAGTTGGGGAGGTGTTCCTACTCCGATTGTGTGTTTTAAGTGTGGAAAGGCTGGTCACAAGAGTACTTAATGCACTGACGAAGTTAAGAAGTGTTTCTGTTGTGGTAAGAATGGTTATATGATGTCTGAATGTAGACATAAGGAAGTGGTTTGTTTTAATTGCGGCGAAGGACACATTGGAAGTCAATGTCAAAAGCCAAAGAAGGCACAAGTTGGTGGTAAGGTGTTCGCGTTGGATGGTACTCAGACAAGCACTGAGGACAGACTCATTAGAGGTACTTGTTTCATCAATAATATGCATTTAATTACTATTATCGATACTGGTGCTACACATTGTTTTATTGCTGCTGAATACGTTGAAAGATTGGGTCTTGTGCTATCTTCTATGAATGGCGAGATGGTAATTGAGGTTCCAGCTAAAGGATCTGTGACTACATCTCTTGTTTGTTTAAGGTGTCCGTTGTCGATCTTCGATAGGGACTTTGATGTTGATTTAGTGTGTTTTCCGTTAGCCAGGCTAGACGTAATTTTGGGAATGAACTGGTTAGAATATAACTATGCTCACATCAATTGTTATAATAAGACTGTGAGATTTTCAACTGCCGAAGAGGAAGAAGCTGGTTTAGTGTCGTCTAAGCAAGTACGACAGTTGTTGAAAGAAGAAGTAGAGATGTTCTCGTTGATGGCAACATTGTCAATCGAGAATCAGAATATCGTCGATGAGATATCGGTGGTGCGTGAATTTTCTGAAGTTTTTCCTGACGAAATTCCTGACATACCGCCTGAAAGAGGAATTGAGTTTACGATTGATCTTGTACCTAGTACCAGACCTGTGTCTATGGCACCGTACAGGATGTCTGCATCTGAATTAACAGAATTAAAGAAGCAATTAGAGGACTTACTTGAGAAGAAGTTTGTCAGACCAAGTGTATCACCGTGGGGAGCTCCAGTGCTATTAGTAAAGAAAAAGGATGGAAGCATGAGACTTTGTGTAGATTACAGGCAGCTGAATAAAGTAACCATTAAGAATAAATACCCGCAACCGAGAATAGATGATTTAATGGACCAATTAGTGGGTGCGAGTGTTTTTAGCAAGATTGATCTGAGGTCGGGTTATCATCAGATTAAAGTTAATGATGAAGATGTTCAGAAGACAACGTTCAGAACAAGGTATGGACATTATGAGTATTCGGTGATGCCCTTTGGTGGTAAGAATGCGCCAGGAGTATCCATGGATTATATGAACCGTATTTTCTGTGACTATTTGTATAAGTTTGTCGTGATATTCATAGACAGCATCTCGAGGACAGTATTGCAAGTGTTGAAAGACAGAAAGTTGTATGCGAAGCTGTCCAAGTGTGAATTTTGGTTGAAAGAATTCAGTTTTCTAGGACGTGTCATATCTGGTAGTGGCATTATTGTAGATCCATCTAAGGTAGATGTTGTGCTTCAATGGGAAACTCCAAAGTCATCTACTGAGATAAGAAGTTTCTTGGGTTTAGCCGGTTACTACAGACGGTTTATTGAAGGGTTTTCTAAGTTGGCACTTCCGTTAACCAAGTTGACGTGTAAGGGTAAAATGTTCGTATGGGATGCACAATGCGAAGAAAGTTTTGTAGAATTGAAGAAGAGATTGACGACAGCTCCGGTTTTGACATTACCAATTCCAGGAGAACCTTTCGTGGTTTATTGCGATGCTTCTCGGATGGGTTTAGGTGGTGTGCTTATGCAGAATGGTAAGGTGGTTGCTTATGCGTCAAGGCAACTGAGGATTCATGAAAAGAACTACCCTACACATGATTTAGAACTCGCTGTTGTTGTTTTCGTACTAAAGATTTGGAGACACCATCTCTATGGTTCTAGATTTGAATTTTATAGTGACCATAAGAGTTTGAAGTACCTGTTTGACCAAAAGGAGCTGAACATGAGACAACGAAGATGGTTAGAATTGCTAAAAGATTATGATTTCGGGTTGAACTATCATCCCGGTAAAGCAAATGTTGTGGCTGATGCATTAAGCCGGAAGACCTTGCATATGTCAACTATGATGGCTAAAAAGTTAGAATTGATCAAACAATTCTGAGATATGAGCTTGGTTTGTGAAGTGACACCGCAGAGTGTTAAGTTGGGAATGCTTAAAGTTGATAATGACTTTCTGAACGGTATCAAGGAGGCTCAAAAATTGGATGTGAAACTGGTAGACATTATAGTTGGTTGTGGCCAATCCAAGAAGAGTGATTTTAAAATGGACGCGCAAGGAGTGTTGAGATTACAGGATCGAATCTGTATCCCTGATGATGATAATATGAGGAGGATGATTTTAGAAGAGGGTCATCGGAGTAACTTGAGTATTCATCCTAGGGCTACTAAGATGTATCAAGACTGGAAGAAGATATTCTGGTGGCCAAGAATGAAGGAAGACGTGGCACGGTTTGTGTATGCTTTCTTAACTTGTCAGAAATCGAAGATTGAACACCAGAAGACTGCGGGGTTAATGCAACCGTTAGAGATTCCAGAATGGAAGTGGGATAGCATTTCAATGGATTTCGTAACGGGATTGCCTAATACTGCGAGTGGACATGAT